>NW_016806417.1:1102604-1119885 GCF_001698545.2 Rhinopithecus bieti
AAAAAAAAAAAAAAAAAAAAAAAGCTTGCTGAAGATAAAGGACCTGGCAAATCGAGACTGTGTTTCTGATCTCAGAGCCATATCACTATCCCAATTTTCCTCCAATTTTCCTCCAGGTCTTTACTTCATGTCTCTGCCTTTCCAGTTCGTTGACTTGGTTCAGAAGAGGAAGGGCTGTGATTTGTCTTTAATTTCTGGGAAGTGAAGCTTTTAGTATAGTTACTGATGACCCTAGTACCAGTGCCAGGCCTCTCAACACAACCGGGGCAAGAGAAAACACCAGGGGGATAAGAAATGCTGGCTATATTTCTTAAGTTTTTGCTTTTCCTTGAGTCTGCACCATTATGAGCAGAGAAGTACTTACATTTGATTTATTGGCAAAAATCTTTACAGTATTTGGCATCATGGAACTTTTATATTAGAAAAAATAAAGAAGGTTTGTGAAAAGGGAAATTTCAATGATACATATAGGTTTTCTTTTAAAGGTAGTGAAAAATTCGAAATTTAAACTGATTTGTAGCCAATCATCAATCTTAATGTAAGACTGCAGTAGAGGAAGTGAAATAACTGAAACCAGCAAAGTAAGTGACTATTAGACTAATAATTTTTTCATCTAACCATGAAGTTCCTAATTTATGCCATTTTTTTCACACAAATTCTTCATAATATTTCATCCATTTTGAAGCATACTTTTCACATTTTAACACCTGTGAAATCAAGATACGTCTTACAGTCAATATTGCCTTTTATTTGTAACTGCCAGTTTTTTTTTTCCTAAAATATGAATACATTTTATAATTGAAGGGTCTTAGATCCTATAAAATAAGGTATTGCATTTAATGAAGGTGGAAACTGTGAGTCCTGTAATTAAATTTCTTTTCTTTTATAATGCTTTTATCAAACCTCAGTGAAACAAGTGTGATACATTTTCTCCTTCAGAAATACTTGTACTTTTTGCTTTAGAATTCAGATATTTATTCTTCTCGCGAACAAGTGCATTATTAGAAAGAGGGAATGTAAGTGCAATTTTGAGACCAAAGAATAGAAAAAAAAAAACTAGATTCAGAAATAAAAGTATAATACAGGATGGGGAAAATGAAACAATTTCATTTTCATAATTACATCCTTGCAAATGTCTTCATAGAACCCAGTGAGTTTATGCTATCGTCTGAGCTGTCGATGATATGGCAAAGGCCTAGGTTCAGCCCTTAACCTGCTGCTGGGGAAACACCTATCATTTTTGTCGCAGTTGTATGTCAAGTGAAGGGATTGAACTGGGTAGTTTTTGAGGGCTGATCATTTCTAGAAGCCACTGATAATTCTCAATTTTAAGAAGATTTATTCACATAGATATATTAATATATCTCCTACTCAGCTTCGCAAAGCGTAACTGCTTCTCTTATCTTACCAGTGCGGTCAATGACTCGTTGAAAGTTTTCATTTGCAGAGGCACTGTAAAGAAACAAAAGTATTGTGAGTCAAACAAAGTGTGTAAATAAATTATACTAAATTACTTTTTAATTAAACAGATGAGAGCAAATGCAGAGTTAGGTTTTAGTAAGAGAGGACTTTCAGAAACCAATAAACAGTCAGGGACTAAAGTAGTATTTTATTTTGTAGTTTTAAACTGATACATAGTTTTTACAATAATAGAGTAATACTTCAATTACAATTAAAATGAAAATCCCTACACATCCCCCACCTTGCCCAGGCAGAGTTACACTCATTGTTTTCATGGATCTTTGCAAGAGAAATGTACAAGACACACACACACACACACACACACACACACAAAGACTTACAAGAATCCAGAGTCCAGCCACTGCTGAATACTTTCTTGCTTGGAATCTTCTACAAGTAAGAAAGAACAGATCTGTTAGTCAAAGCACAACCAGCTAAAAGGATGCTACCCTGTTTACTCAGCCACCACTCAGTCGCTCTATTTCCCACATATTTAGTCACATGTTTCCTTCCATAAGCATATTCATTTTTTTTCTGAAGGCAAAACCTGTTTTCCATGATCAGCCTTTCCTGAGAATGAAGTGTAAACTTGTCAAAAGACTGTAACTTAAAAAAAAAAAGAAAGAAAATGTGAGAGAGAAGAAAATAAACCACTGAAGAGCAAGAGATGTTAGAATAATTTTTAAATTACCTGGTGTGAATACAAAGGGTGAGAAAGCATAAGAGACTTTTGTCTTTCTCTTGTTGGATATAAATCACCACAGTGCCTCTCCTTATTGAATCACGACATTTACCTAAGGCAGCCAGCCAGTGATGGTTATTTGCAAGGAGTTCTCTGCCAGGTTAGAAACCAAATTTGCATTCATTCCAGGGACAAATTGCACTAGAGTCCCTGGATTGCCAAAGGCACCCTGTGTTAAAAAGGCACTAGTCTTTTAAGGTGGATCTTTATCATTGGCTCAACAAATAGTCAACAGGCAAAAAGGAGAGGATGTAAAGCAGCATTTTCTGTTAAATATTTGTTTCCATTCTGCTTGGCAACTGTGTACCCTGGGCTAATTTTGTTTGACTTTATGCTGTCAAATAGTGAGGTGCCTGAATTATCCCCCTCACAAGGTGTCAGGTGAACCATAAAAGCCGGGTAGACACAGGAGGTCCATATTGCTCTTCACTTGAACTGCTGTGAAGTTAGAATGAATTGGGCGATGGGCAAAGAAGAAAAACCATTCAACAGTTACATAATGGAGGCAGGGGAGTGCTGGAAGTATTTTCTTACTTATTACTCTTTAAATGATTAAAATTTTTGTCAATGCCTCCTGCAGGACCCAACAGATCAGAGTTTTTCAATAAAATGTCTGATGACCTGAAAGAAGCCTCATGCCCAGACCCTATACAGCTTCAAAGTCCTGGGAACTTAGGATGAGGGATATCTGGAGAGGAAAGGAAGCAGAGTTCATTCATTAAATGGTCTACTTCTTTCAAGGAGGTCTGTGTTCTGAATGTCTATAGCAGAAGTCAGAAGTGCCCATTTCATAAATGTTTTTGGCATCATGCCAGGAACACTGGTATCTTCAAAGCCCAGATGCTTTTGTTCCAAAATCACCTGCCCCTGGCCAAAAGCTCCCACATCCCTCACCACTCACAGAGGAATGCTTTCAAATAGGCCTGAGGGTCCTTCTCACCCAGCATGGGGATGGTGAGACCCTGGCTTTCCTCCTCAGGGTCAGGGGGTAGCCGCTCATCCAGTGGAGCCCACATGCTCTTGGTGCACTTCAGGATGTCTCTCTTGCTCTTTTCCTTGCCTTCTTGAAGGTTGTCAGATCCTTGTGATTTCTGTGCCATCATAGGAGAGTAATTCTGCAAACTAACTTAAAACACACACACACAAACAAACCAGACACAATGAGTTCAGCTTCTGGGCTTGGCTCAGTGAAAGGGAGAAAGAAGGCCAGAATGCCTACAGTCAGATGAACAATCCAGCTTCACAGTCATACATGAACCTGGCTTACCCATCTGAGCCAAGCTCCCTGTCTCAATTTGGTGAAATGCTTCCCTCTCCATGGCAAAGCAACTGGGACTCAAGTGGCCATGTCAGTCATCAGACCACATGTACACTCTGCAGATTCGCTTTGGTGGTCTGGGATGTGGATAGAGAGCAAAGAAATTAGACTTGAGGGCACACCCAGTAAATAACCTTCAAATTTATCCAACAGTTATATCTACAAAATTATTTTTGAGACCCAAATATTGGAGAAAAATGAGGGCTTTGGCAACAGATTCGCTTGTCTCAGTCCTATTTCTGCAACTTGTGTGGCCTTAGGTAAACTATAGAACCTTTCTGCATTCCCTTATTTCTGAACTGGGGATACACTCTACTGAATTTTAACAACCTCAGTGGAATACTTACTATGTGCTAGATTCTATGCCGAATTCTATACATTCATTATTTAATTTAATTGTCAATGAAGGAAGTAATATAGTCACAATTTTATGGTAAGTTGAAGACTAGACAGATTAAGTTGCATGTCCAAAGCCAAACAGCCAGCCAGGATTCAAAGCCAGGCACTGGACCCCAAGTATGTTCCTATGAGTATACTATATACCCTATACGATGGCTGGGGCAATTAAAATATTTATGAGTATATTACACACCTGGCGCAAAAAGTATCAGCTGCTCCCATTATTTAACTTGACCTTCATGAACATCCTGTAAAACTAGCAGAGTAGGAGCAGGACACAGCAGCTTAGCACAGCAACAGAAATTGTTCAGTCTCCACAGACTATAAGCACCATGAAAACAAGGGCCGTTCTCTTACTTATTTATGTGTCTCTAGAATTTAACTGTATTTTTGGCACATAGTAGGTGGTGAATCAACAAATATCAAACTAAAATAGCAAAGTGAGGCTTCAAACCACACTTTCTGATGCAATTACTTCCATGACATATGCTTTAATTTGAATTTGTTTATTCTTCAGGTTTAGAGAAATGGCCAAATAGCCAAACACTTACTTCAGTAGCATTTCTAGGATCCCTAAACTTACGCATAATCACTGATCACATGACATGTAAATCATTTCTAATCTGTTTGAAAAAGGCAAACCATTCAGATTTATTACAAATGTAAATATTTTCTTTCAAGTATAGGTGAGCATTCTAGATGCAACTGGCAACACAATTTTCTTACCTGCTTTACATACTCAAATTCTGTCAGGTATGAATATATACAGTTATTGTTGCAATTTTAAATTACTACAAAAATTAATAATGATGATGGCTGTCAATTTTATGTTAAAAACAAACCTTTCAATTACTTAAAATTAAGGGAAAATAGTTAAATCTACATTAACAGTCAATATTTTAGCCAGTTAACTTTAGGAATATCCACTGGTAGCAAATTATAAAAATTTCAATAATAATATAAGACAAAATAATGCAGATTGAATTATATTCCTAACCTTTGGAGAATTGTTTGGTATACTAGAATTCATAACATTAAACAAAATAACCTTTAAAAATCTCACTGAAATTGTAGCTATTTAGCTTCACATAGGTTTTGGGTCTTTCAAGGAAACAAATAAATCTCTTCAGCAGTGCCTTGTATCTCGTGAGCATGAATGATAATAACAGCATCAACACTGACAGTGCAAAATTTCACAAGAAGGAAAAACTCCAAAATTATGCTTAACAACATTCATGAAATGTCAGATTCAATAAAGGACCAAAAGCTTTGAAGAAAACAATAACATATTACAGAAAACGTATTACAGAAAAATAAGATCCCCAAAATAATCTCACTCCTTCACTGACCTTGGCCGAAAGTGAGTTTCATTTAGAATGGGAGAGTTTGCACTGTGGAGGAAACAAGAAGCTATCAAGTAGCTGATAGTACTCAAATTGCTGCTTCTGTATCATAATGACAAATTTTAAGTTAGCGACTGCTTTTTCAAATGTAACACTGGAGAAATTGTTGAATTTTTAGGTAAACGTGCTGCTTTATTTGTACGTCCCCAAACTTCCATCTTATAATGAATGACATACTTGACCTCAGCCTCCAGCCTTACACAACCAGTGAGGATATTCTCTCTGCCAGCTCTGTTGTACTTGGCCACAGAGCAGGAAAAAGGCTTGCCAAAGAAAATGGGAACCCTTACTAAAGGCAAGGGTCAGGGACCAGTTCATAAAGAAAACCTCTTTTGTTCCTTCTGTTTTAGTGGATGCCTTCCCAGCTGGTAAACAAATCTGCTTCTGGAAATGGATTTTCTGAAGCTTGTGTGGTCTTCCTTTGGCATTCACTCACTTGACCCACAGAGCAGCCCTTTGGAAAGGGACACAGATCAGGCAGCATCCTGGAATTGCTCAGTGGGTAGTCAGGGCACAAGTTATGGCATGTGACTGCCTGCAGACTTCTCTAATTAGTCCATCTACCCCAAGGGCCTTTGGGAACCCAGTTCTTGCTAATTCTTTGACTTGGTCCCAAAAGGAGTCCTCATTCTGGATCATGTCATTCCGTGCCTGGGGAATCCAGTACTTTCTCTTTCTTCAAATCCCTTCTACTCTGATTACTATGCTGTCATTTATCCTTACGTGTATACAAAACTTCTACTCATGTGGGAAATTGCATATAGTATCACATTTAACTAAAAAAAAAAGAGGATGTAAAACTGTATATGCACTAAGAACTCAATTTTGTAAAAACAAAACAAACAAATGCCTTGAAAAGGGGGGAAAAAAGTACCAAAATGTTATCAAGATTTAAAATGTTTAAAATAATCAAAATCAGAAAAAAAGACTTTGTTACATTAATTCTACCTCACATTTTCTTAACTTGAGCAAATTCATCCATACATGCTCCTTTTCACTGTGAAGCTTTAGAGCCACAGTGAAATCATAAAACTTGGTGCTTTGACACTTAAAGCAGTGACAATGACTACATTCTTGACCTCTGAGTTATTTCACTTTTTGTATCTTTATGCAAACAGGTTTTCTTGCCAAACAGGTTGTTCATACTAGGAGAATACAGATCGTGTTTTATTTAATCTCTGTTCCCCATAGATCCCAACACCTTTGACCCAAGGTAACTAATCTTTATTAGTGAATTGCTTAGTTACTTGGGAAAGGAGCATTCAGTTGGCTTTGTCAGCTTTCTTAGTTCTTATCTGGTTAAAGGAGCAAGTGTTTTCAGGTCAGATAACACTGGATTTTAATATTAGCTCTGCTGCTTTCTGATATCTTGGGGAAATTTTCAAACTTTTCTGATAATCTATTTCGTCATATCTATAATGAGTATGAAATAAACACCTTATGGAATTGTTAGGAAAACTTAATGGAAAATATATCCAAAACAATCATCACTCATATTGGTCAGTTTTCTTTCTTTTTCCTTCTCTTCTGTATGTTGCTTCTTGTCTTTATCCTGTCAGGAACTGTCAAGTAAAGAAGTATCACCAATCAATGCAATCATTTTTCTAATAGAAAATAAATTTGACCCTGTTAGTTTGTGGGTAACCTGTGTTGTCTTGAAATTACTTAGTCTGGATGATTGAGAAGCAGATGTATTTGGGAGAGTGAGAATAGAGTGTTTCTGTGACCATGAGAATGTGGATTTCCCTGAGATGAGTTAGAGGTGCTTATCAGAGTCTTGAGATTCCTTCAATTATAGACGAAATTTTAGGTTATAATTGTAGTCTGTAGCTCCAGCCTTGGCCACCATTTCTGATTAAACTCAGTGGCCAAGAAAAGAACTGCATAATGGGAGAACGGCCCAAGGCATTCTGCATCCAAATGGATCTCTAACACCATGTCTGCATCTCATCCATGGATCCTCATTGTCATAGCCTCTGTTCAGGCCTTCCTAAGATCTCAAATAGTGTCCAGGCTTGCCTTGTTCACCTGCCTACTTCATATAGTGACTTCCCCAAGAGCAGCATTGAAGAGAAGTCTACATAGATCCATGTGTTCCATTAAGACCTGCCGCTTTCCCAATCATGATGCCATTCATGGAAGTTTATAAAGGAAGCCTCCAGAACCCCTCCTGTTCTCAAAAAAATGACCACCACAAATCTCAGTACCACTTATATTACCTACACAAACTAAGAGACCAGTCCTGAGAGGCTGGCACTCTCAGAGAACCAACTCATCCTTCTTCCCCTGGAAGACCACAGGAGCAATCACATCATGCCGTTGGGCCATACTCTTGTGGCAGTGAACATCACTTCATCTGGCCTAATCTTCCACTCTTCCTGGAGACTCTCCCAACACCTGTGCCCTCTGGAACTCACGCCCTGTCACCTACCAATACCCCTTCATCCTAACCTCTTCACTGAATGTCCCTTCATCTTCTTTATCTAACTGAAACTGGGATATGGCTTCTCAAGCTATGGCCCTTTCATTTATTCCTTAAAAAATCTGCACTGTAGTCTTCAAGACAGTGTAAATTTCATCTATGATCTTTGTTGCTGCTTCCAAACCTTGTTTCCTCTGTCCTTTGAAGTATATGCCATCAGACTATATAGTTATCAACATCCAGGGCATTCACCTTCATTTACTGAAAATTTTAGGATGGTATTTCTATAATCTTTCTGGAAGATTTCATTATCAATGTAGATGGCTTGCCAACACCAGGTTACTCAGTTCAATGACCTGTTCACTTTCCATCATCTGTCCCTCTGCTTGATTCCTATGGTTTTACTTCACTGTAAGAGAACACTCTCCAAAATCCTAATTTCAAACATCCCCCATCACCTCTATTCTACTCATAGACTTTGCTTGGGCACCGTTTTTGTCCTCCTTACTGGATCATTCCCTTTACTTTACAATATACTTTAATGTGACCCACCTTAAATGTATCTTCCATGTAACCACCTTGAATCCTTCTCCAGCTTCTACCTTAGTTTTTAATGAAACCGGTGATGATTCCCAAATTCTCATTTCCAAATCTGGTCCAGCCTGTGAGTTTACTTCATACCAGGGCATTCCCGTTTACTTAACATTTCCACTTGAATGTCTGTACACATTTTGTACCACACTGAATTGTTTATTCTTTCCTGGACTTCTTGACCCTCCCATATACCTGCCTTTATTCTAGTGTGCTTCATCTCAGTAAACAGGGCCACTATTCAGGCAGTTGCTTATGTCAAGAACTTATGAGTCTTCCCTGATTCCTCTATTCCTTTGATTCCACTTTAAACCACTAAAAAAAAGAAGGAGCTGATATGGTTTGGCTGTGTCCTCACCCCAATCTCATCTTGAATTATAGTTCCCATAATCCCTACATGTTGTGGAAGGGACCCGGTAGGAGGTAATTGAATCATGGAGGCAGTTACCTCCATGCTGTTCTCATGATAGTGAGTGAATTCTCACGAGATCTGTTGGCTTTTTAGGGAGCTTTCCCCCATTTTGCTCTCCACTTGTCCTTGCTGCCAGCATGGGAAGAAGGACGTGTTTGCTTCCCATTCCACCATGACTGTAAGTTTCCTGAGGCCTCCCCAGCCCTGTGGGCCTGTGAGTCAATTATACCTTGTTCCTTTATAAATTACCCAGTCTCGAGTATTTCTTCATAGCAGTGTGAGAACTGACTAACACAGGAGCCATTAAAATATATCTCAGACCAAACACCTCCAATGCTATCAACCTAATATCAGCAGAACTCACAGTCTCACTTGTATCACAGCAAAATGCTTTCATCTGCAGTACTATCCACACCTTCCCTTCTCTTTATAACCCACTTGAGTCAATATGCTAGTAGTCAACTTTCACTTCTTATCATTTCAGAATTTTTGGCAGCATTTGATGTCATTAACCACATCATCTTAATGAAAATAATCATTTAACTTGGTTTTTAATATAAGCCTCTCTAAGATTTTCTCCTACCTCAAAGCTTTTTTCCTCAAGCTTTTTTGCTGATTTTCTTCTCTCCAACCTCTAAATTTTGAGTGATCTATACCTCAGTCCTAACCCCCTTATCTTTTCTGTCTACATGCCTCCCTATATGAGCGGGGCTTTAAAGGCCCCTCTGTCATCCCATAGTTCAGTATAAATCACTGGTAAGGTACTTTCACATTGTTTTATAAGTCTGTTACACTGTGTTCCACTTATATTTAACCATCATGGGATTTTCTTCAAGACAGAGATCTTAGTGTTTGTATCATAATTGCATGGAAAATGTACTCAATGTATATTTGTTGGATGAATGACTATTTAAATGAATACCAACAAGGAACTGAGGAATACCAAAGCCAATCTGATTATGAAATAATTAAGGACTGTTTGGTATTTAGCAGTCAGACAACTTATCAGAAAGTGCACACTAACCAGACTTAGGTACACAGTATCAGAAAAAATACAGCATTATAGATTTGAATTAGAAAAAGTATGAGATTATACACACAGACACATACATGCACAGACATAGACACACAGTCAAATGCACACACTCACACACACACACACAATCTTTCTCTGCAAAATTTTCTGAGTTATCACTTGATGCCTGCTTATTCTGTCATTTTTACAAAAATTAACTGAGTAAATACCTTCTTTTACCTTTCTTATGTGCCTCCCAACAGCTAACAAGCAGATGAAAAATCTTAATCCATTGCCAAGGAAACAAAAAAAGTAATTTATTTTTAATTAATCAGTAAATAGATATCAATTGGCTGCATGATATTGGGCATGTAGTTTCAAGTTCTCTTGGAATGTAATTTCCTTTTGTATACTATGAGAGAATTAGACAACATGAGATAATTCCATAAGTTCATTATTCTGTTTCTAGCCTCCACATATACTGTTTAATGTTTGGCCAATGGAGTTCACATTTTAAAGACATTTTAAAGTTGCAGTCATCAAAATAATAAAAATAATAGTAATAAAATTCTCCTATTACTCAAAGGTTTGCAAGATCTCTCAAAAACTCAAGCAACAAAATCAAGCCAGGAATGTCCTTCTGCTCTCCCTCCCTATCCAAGTATTAAAGTCCCACAAACACTTGTAAAGATTTTCAAATGATTCAGTGAAGTAGAGGCAGATCCTGGGGAATACAGTGTTCTGTCAACACTCTGCTGGGAGGAACAAGCAGTCTGTGATGACTTGTTCTGTGGGTGGCTTCCTCCCACCACAAAATATGTGAAGGGTGCTCACTCCTGCCATTTAGGAGCAAGCTGGATTTAAAGACAAGGCAGTTGTGCCCAAGCTGGAACCCAAAATCAGACTTCCTGGAGTTGGAGTATTCATCTTTTACTGGTGAAAATAAGCAAAGGACTATTAATTCAAAGACTGTATATACTGCTTCCTGGAAACTTGAAATGACTTCAAGGCTGATAAAGTTGGATAAACTGATTCATGTACTGCTAGCCCTGTTTTAGTTCCTTTCCAACTTTAAAGAGATTTTTTTTCCTTCATGAGTTCCCTCTTTATCTACCATTTCTCCTTTTGCCTTCTCAACATTTGCTTTTCTTCATTTTGGGGAGGGGGAGTGAAAGGTGAGAGGGCATCTGTGATCCACCTCTCATCTCCTATTCAAACATCCCGGCAATCCAAGTTCCTTCATGGACACCATATTCTGGATGCACAGAACTACTTGTTCCAAGATTCATCATCGTCTTGACCCTACTAAATGCAGATCTTTCTATAAGCAATGACCTTGTCTTCACTAGATACTATTTCATTAAGCTCAAATAGAATTTATTCTATAGAAACTTCTTTCTGTCTCACTCTTCACCCCTGACTCTAACCTACTTCTGACACTCACAGCAACCTGTGTAGCCCCTTATTGTAGCCTCTTCACACTCAAGTTGAGAGGCTTATTTTCACCTCTGCTTTTCCCACCAACTAAATGAACTCCTGGAAGGCAATGACCATGACTTATTCATTTTAGTATTTGTGCTACTTAGTTCAAGACATACATAACAGTGGATGATAAGCAATAACTGTTCAATGAATGAATGAGTACTTCTAACTCTGGACTCTGCTATCAGTACCTGGGAATTCTGACTTACTTTTTTTGTGGTGTCTATCATGTCAGCACAGCATTATGCTCTAAAAGTTGCTTATAAAAGTACATTGTACAAATGAGCTATTAAATCAATAAATTCAATGATGTCTACTAATTCAATTTAATTAAATACTTGAGTGTCTACTGTGTACAAACAATCTTTGGAGGAGATTACACTTGATTACAAGCAATAGTTCATGCAAACTATATTATAAGGCAGAATGTAATATGCATCTTAAGAAAGGTAAAAAGAATTATTTTCAAATATTAAAGGACAATGTTGTTTATTTGGGGGGTATAAAAAAAGCTTCTTGGAAGAGGAACCCTTGGTTCTGATCCTTGAAGATGGGATAATGGATGAATAGGCAAACTTTTCAGACAAGAAGATTGAAAGACATGTGAACCTTTACAGCATAAATTTCACCAAAGAGCTGCTAAGCAGTGGCTTTGTGATAATTAAGCATATGTTCTTTAATATTAGTTTAACAAAATAACTGGTCATCTTCTATGATGGTTATTTCTTTCAAGGAAAATTTTAGTTGGGCTCTATCACACCTGCTTTCCATGTACCTTTTCTATTATCTTTAAAAATAATGGTCAACTAGGGATCTTCAACTTGATAAAAAAGATCTACAAAAAATCAGTAGCCAACATCATACTTAATGGTGAAAACTAGAAGCTGTCCCACTAAGATCAAGTACAAGTTACAAATGCTCCCTCTTACCATACCTTTTCAACATTGTGCTGAAAATAAAATAGAACAATAGAACACAATAGAGAGCCCAGAAATAGATATAAAAATAGTCATCTAGTCTTTGACAAAGAAGCAAAGGCAGTACAATGGAGAAAAATTCATCTCTTTAACAAGTTATGCTATAAAAGTTGGACATCATATGCAAAAAACTAATCTAGATTAAAAACTAGTTCAAAATGGATTATAGACCTAAATGTACAATATGAAACTATAAAACTGCAAGAAGATAACACAGGAGAAAATCTAGATGCCCTTGGATTTGGTGATGAACATTTAGATATGACACCAAAGGGACAATCCATTAAGTAAAAAAGTGATATGATGATCTCCATCAAAATTGAAACTTTCTGCTTTGTAAAATGTAGTGTCAAGAGAAAATGAAAAGACAAGCCACAGAGTGTAAGAAAACATTTGCAAAAAAATTATCTGATAAAGAGAACTATAAACTAAAATATCCACAGAACTCTTAAAACTCAACAGTAAGAAAACACAGTCTCACTAGAAAAAGAGATAAGAGATATCTCACCAAAGAAGATACACAAATGGAAAATAAGCATATGAAAAGATACTCAATTTATCATAAAAAAATGAAAATTTAAACAACGAGACACCAGTAAACACCTATTAGAATGGTCAAAATACAGAACACTAAAAGCACCATGCTGGCAAGGACGTGGAGCAAGAGAAACTCTCATTTACTGCTGGTGGAAATACAAAATATTAATAGTACATGACAGAGCAGGAGTATCACCATCTTGGACAAGCACTGCCATTTTAAGTTCACCTTGATCAAAAACTGCCTAAATCCAAAGGGCGTCAGCCTAATGGCTAAGATCAGCATGACCATAAACCACAAATAACATCTCTGACCAGAAACATTCCAAACCCCTCCCCAACCAGAGACATGCCAGCCCCGAGATAACCTTCCCCCTGGCTGGAGAGATGTCAGCCCCAAGATAACCTCCCCTACAACCCAAGACATTCCAACCCTTCAATAAAATTCTCCCTTACACAGAAACATTCTAATCCTATGATAAGCTCTCTTGCCATGAACCCTTAAATAATCTTAGTCTGGAAGAGACAGTGTTCCTGACTGAAATCATCCAGAAGCCCCTCTCAGGTTTATCTCCAAAATTAACCTGTCTTTGACTATTGAGCCACTTTTTGTGCTTCTTTCCTCTTTCTTTAACTCTTACATTTGGTGGCAAAACCCGGGACAGATTTTGGGGGTAGAAGATCTCTTGCAATCAGGGAAGCAGTGGACAGCAGCTGATTGTCCTGCTGGATCCTGAGAGTCTCTGGGAACCCACCCCATCTTGCCTCTCACTTCACTTTTTGAGCAATTTGCCTGAGAAGCACAACTAACCTGAAGGGGGTTGCAAGGCTCAGGCTGGGGCTACTCTCCAGTGAGCCCTCAAAATCCTCAAGTGTCAGGAATCCACCTCTGACTGCCGGCAATGGTTATTTTGCTTTCTCCTCTCCTCCTCCCTCATCCTTTTCTTTCTCTCTCTCTCTCTCTCTCTCTTTCTCTCTCTATCTCTCTCTCTCTCTCTCTCTGTCTCTCTGTCTCTTCCTCCTGTAGCTCTAGTCCAAGAGGCCGTTTGTCAATTCCAACTGGAACATCCAACATTGGACACTAATCCAGCCAACTGGTAAGATCTGCCCTCCCCTGGCTTTCTCGCCATACCCAGGAAAATTCAGGTCTGCCATACAGGTCCTCAGAGGACCAGTGGGACTAAGCTAGAAGAAATCTTGGAGATGCCCAGTTTCTTCTCAGCTTGATTGTCCTCTTTAGAAAGAGGATTCCAGGTCTCTGTCTTTTGTCTGGGGACACCTAAAACAAAACTAGACACCCTCAGCGACTTCTCACCTGTCCACATGGATGCCAAACAATCCCACATTCCTACATCCTCTCCTTTGGGCTGTCCCCTTCACAACCTTGCCAATCTTGGCTTATGCATTTAGTTTTTTATTGCAACATGGCCTGATTCCAATGCAACTTAGATAGTGACAGCCAATGGCCTGAAAATGGCACCTTTAACTTTCAAAGTCTTAGGAACCTTGACAACTTTATAAACAGGAATGGCAAATGGCAAGAGCTTCTCTGTATTCAGGCTTTCTTCTATCTAGATTCCAATCCTCCCTGTGTCATGCTTGCACCCCTCATGAAATCCTTCTTTTAATGAAAACCCTCCCTGGGTCTCTCCTTCCTCCAAAAACCCTTTTGACCCTGAAGATGAACTCCCTTCATATTCTCATCTTCCTGCATCCACTCCATGCCTGTCTAAACCCTCTGCCCCAGTCATCCTTCCTGCCCTCAAGCCTTCAGCCCCAAACCTGGCTCCTCCTCTTTCTCCACCTGTTACCTCTTCAAAACCCACCTCTGCCATTCTCCTTCTCTGGGAAGCGGCTGGGGTTGAAGGCATTGCTTGCGTTCATGTCGCTTTCTCCATGTCTGATTTGTCGCAGATTGCACTGTGTCTGGGATCTTTCTCTAAACATCATGTCCCTTTCTCCATATCTGATTTGTCACAGATTGAACAGTGCCTGGGATCTTTCTCTGAAAATCCCTCTTGTTATTGCAGGGAATTCCTGCACATAACCCAATCCTTTAATTTCACTTAGCATGACCTTTATATTAACCTCCACCCTCATCCCTGATGAAAAGAGTGCTCAGCTTAATTAAAAGGAATATCCAAGCTATGAGTATATTCAAAAGGCCTTTATGTTTTCCTCTTCATAAATCTTGTTTTCCTGGAAAAGGTTTTTTCCCAGTGAATTGAATTACTTTTCTCCACTCTGTCTTGCCACTCATAGTACGTGTACTTCTGGTGGCCTGGGACTCCTTGGGAAAACAGAAAAGGCACCACAAATCCTGTTTTGGGAAAAATCTCTGTTTTCTTTATGGAACTCCTAGAATTAGAGGTGAATAACTACCTCTCAAAATCTGTCTTTGCCTTCCAGCTATGCTTTTTTATTAGGCCCTGGAAATTGTTTTCCTGGCCCCATTCCTAAAAGGCCTCACCCAAAGGCCAATAACCCAGTCGGGAAATTAGCAAAACAAACAAACAAACAAACAAACAAACAACAACAAAAACATAATCTACTGGATATTTTTCTGGTTGTCTGTGTGGCTATATATGTGTTATGTGTGCAATCTGTATTTTAAAAGCTCTAGTTAATTGGCCTAAGAAAAATAAGTGCTTAAATCAAATATTTTTAAGGAAAGAGTAAAAGCTGTGGGACCTTTCAGTTCACATGACCTTAATCTTTAAAACTTACTGCAATAGTAAGATTAGAAATGTCTTAAGAGTTGCCAGCATACATTTTTGCTTGCATATATTATTCAAGCAGTTCCATACTTATCTCTGTCAAATACTATAAGGTGTCAAAATTTAGCATAGAGGCTACAAAACTATAACTCAGCCCAAACAATAATCTTTGTTTGTGTAATTTTTTAATAAATGAAATGTTAATATTGGTTTAACGAAGATAGCTACATCTTGAACTATTTAGTAAAATATCCTAACTTCTAATCTTGTAGCCTTAGGCAGTCTGGTCCACAGACATGAAGGAAGTTTATTTTGGGAAAGAATTGTTATCACCGTTGATATTAAAGAAGAGAATTTATATAAAAAGAATCTTACATGGCAAATTCTTGCCCTAAAGTAAATTAACTGGTTGTTTAAAGAAAGGGGTGTTTACGAGTCAAAAATTTGAGGCATGTCAGAGATTGTGCAAGTCATAAAAAATTTATAAAAGGGAATTTATGCAAGAAGTGTTGTACAATTTAAAAGGGTTTTAGCCTCCTGAATGCTAACTGTTAGTTGTATAACTTATGTGACTTGCAGCTAAGTAACACCTAGGACACGTGGAGTTAAATGCTAGAATAAGTCAGACCTTATCTGCACTTTTGTCTAGGTCCTAGGCTCTTTAACTAGTACATAATTAAAATCGCAAGCTTACCAACAAAAGTAAAGGTTGCTAGAAGTTAATAGTGTAACATATATTTAAGACTATTGAAAAAACAATTTACACATACTTTTGGTAAGAAGATTATAAGGAGGCATGAGAATGTTGATTTTTACCTACATTAAAGGGTTAAAGAATTGTTTTAAGTTGAATAAAATAAAAATGAAGGTTTAAGCAAGTTTTGAAAGGTTAACTATAAAGGAAATTCTGTGTGTAAACATTTTGGCTAAAGCTGAAGGGGTATCATCCAATTTTCTGTAAACTGAGCATTAAAAAAAAAAAGCACAATGAGTTTCTCTTAAAGCACTAACCTGCTCTTTAACAAAATGATAAAGGGTTAAAAGGGTCTATACAAATCTTATCATATGGTCAAACATTAAAATTGGGTAAATATGTCTACAAGGTTTTACTAAAAATTGAGTGTAATATTAACAGCACACTAATATAAAGGTAAAATTTGGCTTGTTATAAAATCATACAGGAAGCATTGTCAAATATAAAATGGTATTTGACTTTCTTTGCGTTATGTTTGTATAAATATGTTATTGGTATGTGCTCCAAAGTATGACAGACTCCTATAATTCTGATATATCTTAGTGTATGTTATCAGTAATAATTATAATTGTTATGTTAAAATTGTTGTGTGCCACAATGGTACCAGATATCCTTGTAACTTTAACTATGGCTACCCTAAAACTTTTTGTCATCCATAAACAATTGTTGTCTTGTTTTGGTCCCCCTTTAGAAAGTGGTTTTATAATCAGCTATAAAGCTGTAACAGGTGCTCTTGAATGCAGGTATCTGATAACTTTGGAGATTGTGACATCAGAATAGAGGAAAAACATTCAGGACTCTTGAAGAGCTAAAATGTTCATTAATATTATGCAGAACAGGGATTAACTGCATAAACTGAACCAACAGGAGACTGGAGTGATCTTTTTGACATTTTGCTTAAAATATTACTAATCCTTTGTTTTGCTTTTCAGAGTCAAATAAGCTTTTCTTTTGAGCTATTGACAGCTTTTAGCAATTTAGTATACGCCCATGAACAAAATTTGGAGCATACTTGTTTCTCTCTACCTGATTTTCTCCAGAATTTGGAAAC
>NW_016806417.1:1120191-1126863 GCF_001698545.2 Rhinopithecus bieti
ACAATTGGAAAACTGGTTATTTTACCAAGGCTTTGACTGGAATGGTATGCTTTCCTTTAAGGAATCAAACTTCACTTATGAAGGCAATAAAGCCCTTGGAAAACCAGCCTCATGTTTTGTGTACACAGTCCCTGTACATGGTTTCTGATCTGTGGTAAGTAAATAATGTCACTTTCTGACAGGCTGGGAACCCCAAGTTATCTTGGAACCTCTAAAGGAGAGGAATTCACCCAACTCATAGGTATTTGATGGTACAAATCCATGGCTGGGCTTGGCTTTAAGAAGGTCTTATCTCATCTCTGGAACAAAGTTCCATCAAAGCCAATTTAAAAGGCCTATGTAACAAATAATTATTCTTTCTGTACTATATGCAAACAATTAATCCAAGTATAATAAAGCAAACCAGTCCTACCATGATTTATCTTTTAATAAAATGGGAAATTGGAGAGAGAAAATTGTGTTTCAAAACTGTAGCACACCTGTTGTTAAATTCTAGTCTTGACTAATGTTTTTTAATTTTTATTATTTTTTACAGTTTAAATTCAATTCTAATTTTTCTGGCTCCAAGTTTCCAAAGTAAGCTGTGTCCTGAAGTCCTATGAACTGAAAACTAGACATTTCAGCAGGCGCTGCCTCTAAACCCCCCAACCAGCACAGGAGGAAATCTCTTCACTGCTGGCACTGACAACTAATAACTGAGGGTGCCTGGAATCTTTCACCTCCATGTCTAGTAAGTCCATGGAACCCAGGGATCATGGCCATTTCATAGACAACTACCCGACAACATCTACAGATGGTGTTACTCCTACAGTCAATCTGAGACCAGAAAACTCTCCATCCCCTCATCAGCAGGAAGTAGCTAGAAAGAACACACCACTCCTCGTCCTTTTTATAACTACGGGGTCTGGATTGACAGAGCAGGAGCATCACCATCTTGGACAAGCACTGCCATTTTAAGTTCACTTCGATAAAAAACTGCCTAAATCCAAAGGGCATCAGCCTAATGGCTAAGGTCAGCATGACCATAAACCACAAATAACATCTTTGACCAGAAATATTCCAAACCCCTCCCTGACCAGATACATGCCAGCCCCGAGATAACTTGCCCACTGGCCAGAGAGATGTCAGCCCCAAGATAACCTCCCCTTCAACCAGAGACATTCCAGTGCTTCAATAAACTTCTCCCGCATTCAGAAACATTCTGAGCCTGTGATAAGCTGTCTCACCCTGAACCCTTAAATAACCTTAGTCTATAAGAGAAAGTGCACCCAACCAAAATCAGCCAGAAGCTCCTCTCACGTTTATCTCCAAAATAAACCTGTCTTTGACTGTTGAACTGTTTTTTGTGCTTCTTTCCTCTTTTTAACTCTTACAGTACAGGCATTTTAGAAGACAGTTTGGTGGTTTCTTACAAAACTAAGCTCACCTTTAACATACGATCTATCAGTTGTGCTCTTTGGTATTTACCCAGAGAGTTGAAAATTTATGCCCTGCCAAGTGCAGTGCCTCACATCTGTAATCCCAGCACTGTGGGAGGATTAATAGATTGCCTGAGCTTAGGAGTTCAAGACAAGCATGGGCAACATGGTGAAACCCCATTTCTACAAAAAATACAAAAATTAGCCAGGTGTGGTAGTACATACCTGTAGTTCCAGCTACTTGGGAGGCTGTGTTGGGAGGATCACTTGAGCCTGGAAGGTGAGGCTGCAGTGAGCCAAGATGGCACCACTGCACTCCAGCCTGGGCAACAGAGCAAGACCCTGTCTCAAACAAAACAAAACAAAACAAAACGTATGTTCACACATAAAATTGCACATTGATGTTTATAGTAGTTTTGTTAGTAACTGTCAAAACTTGGAAGCAACCAAGATGTCCTTCAGTAGGTGAGTGGATACATAAACTGGTACATCCAAATAATGGGATATTACTCAATGTGAAACAGAAATGAGCTCTCAAGCCATGAAAAAGACATGGAGGTGCCTTAAGTGCATACTACTAAGTGAAAAGCAGTCTGAAAAGGCTACATATTTCATGATTCCCATTACATTACTTTCTTAAAAATGGCAAAATTATAGAGATGGGGAAAAATCAGTAGTTGCTGAAGGCTGGGGAGAGAGGAATGAATAGGAAGAGCATGAGGGATTTTTTGGCAGTGAAACTATTATTTATGATACTATAGTAGTGAATACATTCAATTTCCTGAGCATTTGTCCTGAGGACTAAGCTCTGATATTTTTTTATCTTGCCCAAATTCCTAACTAAATGTCCACATAAAATTCTGTACATAGATATATATAGTAGCTTTACCCATAATAGTAAAAACCTGATATTAAAAAACCCCAGAAGTAAATGGTTAAACAAACTGGAACACTCCTATCTTGGAATACTACTCAGCAATAGAAAGGAACAAATGAGTGATACATGTAACGCTGTGGACTCAATTATGTGTCCCTCAGATTCATATGTTAAAGCCCTAATTCCCGATGTGACTATATTTGGCCTTTACACAAGTAATCAAAATTAAATGAGGTCCTAAAGGTAGAGTCCTGATCAGATAGGATTAGTGTCCTTAAGAGACACCAGAGAGCATGTGCTCTCTGTCTCTCCACCATGTGACAACAGAGAAAGAAGGCAGCCATCTGCAAGACAAGCCCTCACCAGAAGCTGAATTTGCTGGCACCTTGAACTGGGACTTTTAGCTTCCATAACTGTTAGAAAACACATTTCTATTGTTTAAGCCACCCAGTCTGTGGTATTTTGTTATGGCAGCCCAGGCAGACTAAGATATGCAGCAAGTCAGATGAATCTCCAGAGAATTTGTTGAGTGAAAAAATCCAATCCCAAAAAGTCACCTATTATATGATTTCATTTATATAACATTATTAAAATGACAAAATTGTAGAAAAGAAGAATAGATTAGTGGTTGCCAGAGGTTAAGAAGATGGGGCAAGAGGGAAGAGGTATGGTTATTAAAGAGCAACACTAGACATTCTGTGGTGATGGAAATGTTCTTATTTGATTCTATTAATGTCAATATCCTGATTGTGATATTACACGGCAGTTTTGAAAGACGTTACCATTGGGGGAAACTAGGTAAAATGTACACATGATTTATGTATTATTTCTTACAACTCCATGTGAAACTACAGTTATTTCTAAATTTAAAGCTTAAAAAAATACAAAACAAAACAAAACTTAGGTAGAGTTCTAAAAACAATACATCAAAATGAATTCCAATAGTGTCAAGGACTTAATGTGAAAAAATAAAATAACAATAGTCCTAGAATACAATATTCATAAATGTTTTCATATTCTTCATGTATAAAATGAAATTAAAACCAGTAAGAAAAGACACATAGAAGTAGAAGCAATGTAATGTTTGGGTAATTGAAAAATAAAAAATCTATGAATGACTAAAAAATGTTAATATGATGAGCCTTATTGATATTCAAGGAAATGAAAAATAAAAGAACAATGAGTCATCATATTAAGATTCTCAGATTAGAATTTCTTAGAATGAAAACATCTAGAACAGGAGTCCTCAGTCCCTGGGCCCACCAGTCTGTGGCTTGTTTGGAACCAGGCTACAAAGCAGGAGGTGAGTAGCAGTCGACCAAGTGAATGTTCATCTGTATTTACAGCTGCTCCCCATTGCTCACATTACTGCCTGAGATCCGCTTCCCATCTCATCAGCAGTGGTGGCATCAGATTCTCACAGAAGCACAAACCATACTGTGAACTGCACATGTGAGGGATCTAGGCTGTGAGCTCCTTATGAGAATCTAATGCCTGATGATCTGTTGCTGTCTCCCATCACCACCAGAAGGGACCCTCTAGTTGCAGGAAAACAAGCTCAGGGCTCTCATTGATTCTACATTATGGTGAGTTGTATAGTTGTTTTATTATGTATTACAATGTAATAACAATAGAAATAAAGTGCACGATAAATGTACTGCACTTGAATCATCCTGAAACCATCCTCCACTCCACCCCTGGGCCATGGAAAAAATGTCTTCCATGAAACTGGTCCCTGTTGCCATAAAGGCTGGAGACTGCTGATCTAAATCATGGGAAAATTAACACTAATCATGTAAAAATAAATATTAATCAGTAAAAATTTACTGAAGAGCAGTTAGGCAATATGTACCAATGTCTAAAAGATACATACTATGAGATATTCTTTACAGTAGAGTAACACAAATAATGGTAAAAAGAATGATGGAGTTAGAGAATTATCAACTTAACTGCATCATGGTAGTAAATAATTTCAGGAACCACCATAATTGGGTACAAAACTTAGGGGGTGAGAGTCCAATGAAGAATAGGATATCAAGATAGCCTCAAAATGCTTCTTCAAGAAATGCAAAAGGAAAAACAACTTTGTGATGGAGAAACTTAGCAGATGCTTCCTTAACCAAGTGATCAATATTCACATCTCGGGTAACGGAATATAGCAACATCATATTCCTCCTGATATGAAGCACTCAGAAAGACAGTGGTTATTTCTGTGCTATTTCCATGTTTTAATAAACCAAATGTAATTATGAAAAATATCTAATAAATCCAAATTGAGGGACATTTTATAAAATAACTAGCCTGTTGTATTTAAAAATGTTAATGTCATGAAAGACAAAAAAAGATTGAAGAATTTTAAAACCCTGAAACGATATGACAACTAGATTAGACTCTGGGCCATAATTTTACGTTTGCTTTAAGGACTTTACTGGGACAAAGGCCAATTGTGAATATGGTCTGTAGATCAGATAACAGTATTGTGTCAATGCACATTTTATTATTTTGATAATTATACTATCATTATGTAAGAAACTGGCCTGTTGTTTGAGAAAATAAACACTGAAGTGTTTAGGAAAAAAAGAGCATTATATCTGCAATTTACTCTCAAAAGACACTATATACATAGTGTGTGTGCGTGTGTGTGTGTGTGTTTGTGTATGTATAGAGAGAGAGAATAAAAAAGCAGGGGGAGTAAAATGTTAACAATTAAGGAATCAGAAGACTACACGAGAGTCTTTTGTATTGTATAGACTTAAGTCCAATAATTTTACTTCAAGTATTTTTTCAAAGGAAATAGTCATAAATATTTCTGAAGATCAGTCCAGTGTTCACTGTTAGAGCAAAAGTTTAGAAAAAGACCTACATGGCCATCAATAATGAATTGCTATTATGTAAGTTATAGATTTTTACCTGATGGAATACTGTACATCCATTGAAAATAATTGTGACAATGTATGGTTCTTGATTTATCCCAGAAGACGTCTGGAATATTTTGTTATAGAAAAAATGTCACAGAAAATATGTATACTATGATCTCATTTTGGGGAGAAGAAAACAATCAATATTTATATTAAAAAGATACTAATCCAAAATGCTAAATATTGTTATTTCTGAATGGTAGGCTGGGTGACTTGCATTCTTATTTTGTTAATTCAGATTTGTCTGAATGTTTTTTAACAACCATGAATTACTTTTATTATGAATAAATAAATAATGTCATTTTTATTTTAAAAATCAATGGAATAAGGAGTGAAAATAAAATATAGCATAACAAGCAGTTAAATAGTCTCTAAATATAATGTATCATAAAATAAAGTGTCAAATGTCTAATTTTATTAGACAAGTTTTTAAAAAATCATAGACTTTTGTTAAAATTTGGGGGGGGAACTAACAAAATAATACCTAGAAAATGGCAAGTCTCTTGTAGCAGAGAAAAGACCCATGTCTGTTTTCATATTTGCGAAGCAGTAAAAGGAGGAGAAAAACTCCATGGGTAAGATAAAACGATATAATTTTTAACACGTTTTTAAACACCAATTGTGGGGTGTCTAATACTTTAGAACCCCTATGGGTCCCAGGTGAAACTCTCAGCCATTCACAATGTCTCTTCCATGGGCTTTATGTGAGTATTTGCCAGGAAGATTGGGAACAAAGTAGGATAGTAAAAAGACCAGTTCCTCTTCGACCGGCAGTGTCCTTGGAAAGGGAAACACACACACACACCACACACACACACACACACACACACACACACACCTTCCAAGCATACAATAAATAGGAAGCAACAGCAGGCTATGGCTACAGGAGGGCAGGATAGCTAAGTGAAATTTTCCCTTAAGCTCAGGCATGCAAACCCTGCTGAAAGCCTCATAATAGAGCAGAATAACTAAGAGAAACTCCCCTAAGCTTTCCAAGACTTAACTCTGAATAAGAGCAGCAGCTACCTATGGCTAAGTGAGGAGGAGAAGAGCTAAGAGAAATGACTCGTAAGGTGCAGGTGAATGAGGCCTGCTTCAGACTGAAGGCAGAACTGAGACAAGTTTTGTACAAACTCAAAAATCCCAGTCCCTGATAAAGGGAAGGTTCTGATTCTATCTTTCTATTATTTCAACTCAGTGATGAACTCAAACTAACTAAAGTGACAGCAAATCCAAGACCCAGCAAGACTACAGACTAGATTGACTCAGTGCTCTATACAAGTGACTTGATAGATAAAAGGATGTTCCTGTTGAAGATTATAAAATATTTACTTCAGTTTTTTATCTTTTTTATTTTAATATATAATATTTAGTATTTAATAAGAAATTACAGGAAAGAGAAAGAGAGATGAAAATGAGACCCATCATTAAGAGAGGAAACGGTAAATACAACCAGACC
>NW_016806417.1:1128201-1130481 GCF_001698545.2 Rhinopithecus bieti
TTATTTCAACTCAGTGATGAACTCAAACTAACTAAAGTGACAGCAAATCCAAGACCCAGCAAGACTACAGACTAGATTGACTCAGTGCTCTATACAAGTGACTTGATAGATAAAAAGGATGTTCCTGTTGAAGATTATAAAAATATTTACTTCAGTTTTTTATCTTTTTTATTTTAATATATAATATTTAGTATTTAATAAGAAATTACAGGAAAGAGAAAGAGAGATGAAAATGAGACCCATCATTAAGAGAGGAAACGGTAAATACAACCAGACCCAGAGATACACCAGGAGGTGAAATTATCAGACAGGGACTTTAAAATAATGATAATAGCCGGGCGCGGTGGCTCAAGCCTGTAATCCCAGCACTTTGGGAGGCCGAGACGGGCGGATCACGAGGTCAGGAGATCGAGACCATCCTGGCTAACATGGTGAAACCCCGTCTCTACTAAAATACAAAAAACTAGCCGGGCGACCTGGCGGGCACCTGTAGTCCCAGCTACTCGGGAGGCTGAGGCAGGAGAATGGCGGGAACCCGGGAGGCGGAGCTTGCAGTAAGCTGAGATCCGGCCACTGCACTCCAGCCTGGGTGGCAGAGCGAGACTCCGTCTCAAAAAAAAAAAAAAAAAAAAAAAAAAAATAAATAAGCTAAAGAATCTAGTTGAAAACATGGAAAAGATGTGAATAGAAGAGACTTCCAACAGGAAGATGAAAAATGTTGGAAAAAAACACAAAAAGAATGCAAGACATGAAAAATAATGTGGTAATAAAAATGAATAATTCTTGTGATGAGTATGGCAGCAGACTGGACACAGCAGAGGAGAAAATAACTGAGCTTGAAGATGAATCAGTAGATATTATCAAAACAGAACTACAAAGAAAAAAAGATTTTCAAAATGGAACATAAGACCCAAGATCTATAGGAAAATATCAAGTGATTGTATTTTTGAAGCCCCAGAAGGAGAAGAGACAGAATAGAGAATAAATATCTCAAATCAAAATAGCCTGGCATTTTCCTAAACTGAAGAAATGTATTAAACTACTGATCCAGGATGTTCAGTAAATCCCAAGCAAGAAGACTACACTGAGTCACACCATACTCAAACTTCTGAAAATTGAAGATAAGGAGAAAAATCTTAAAAGTATCTAGAAGACAAAGATATTACACAGAGAGGAACAACAAATAAAAATGATCCTTGATCTCTTATCAGAAGCAAAAAGAGCCAGAGATAATTGAAAGACTCATTTACCCTTCAAAACAACTGAAAATCAATATGAATCTATAGCTTCATAGCCAGTTAAAATATTCTTCAAAAATAAAGGATAAACAAAGCATTTCAGATGTTAAAAAATGGTAAAAGAATTCATCTTCAGCAGACCATATTAAAAAAGAAAGTGCTTTTAAGACACCTTTGGATTGAAGACAAATTATATGAGTTAGAAAACTGATTCAACAGGAAGTAAAAATTTGATTTAAAAAACTTAAAAATTATTTCTATTATGTTTAGGAATATACCCACACACACATATGTATACAAATATATGTACATCTATATGTATACACACACATATAATTATTAATCACATATCTACTGAGTCTATCTTCATGCAATCCAACTGATAAATAAAAATACATTTATATTTCTCTCAAAGACTAATGATTGGTTAATATTTGCAAGGTACTGTGAGATAGATATATCCATAGAATCAAAATATGTGAAAACAAGAGCATAAAAAGTAAGAGAGTGATATTTTGAAGTATACCATTACAAGGTTTCTACATTGTGAAATAGTACAATGTATTTTAATGATAGATTCTGATAGGCAAATATTATAATCCATAGAACTGTGCTGTTGACAAGGTAACCACTACACATATATGGCTATTTACATTTAAATTAATTCATATTAAATAAAATTAAATATTTAGTTCCTTGGTTTCATTAGCCATATTTAAAGTGCTCTTAAGTCACATATGGCTAGTGAGCTACTCTATTGCACAGTTTAGACTGGAATGTTTCCATCATTGTAGAAAGCTTTATTAGACACTGCTACTCTAGGGAAAACACTAAAAAATGAGATAAAAATAAATTTAAGGTATTAGGTCTAACATTTAAGTCTCTAATCCATCTTGAATTAATTTTCGTATAAGGAGTAAGGAAAGGATCCAGTTTCAGCTTTCTACTTATGGCTAGCCAATTTTCCCAGCACCATTTATTAAATAGGGAATCCTTTCCCCATTTCTTGTTTCTCTCAGGTTTGTCAAAGATCAGATGGCTG
>NW_016806417.1:1131479-1172449 GCF_001698545.2 Rhinopithecus bieti
ATGAGATCACTTGGACTCAGGAAGGGGAATATCACACACCGGGGCCAATCATGGGGAGGGGAGAGGGGAGAGGGATTGCATTGGGAGTTATACCTGATGTAAATGATGAGTTGATGGGTGCTGACGAGTTGATGGGTGCAGCACACCAACATGGCACAAGTATACATATGTAACAAACCTGCATGTTATGCACATGTACCCTAGAACTTAAAGTATAATAAAAAAAAAAATTTTAAAGAATCATAATAAAAGTCTTAAAAAGAGAAGATAGAATGTAATTTAAAATTATGTAATTCAACCACCTCTCCCTAATAAAACAGAAAAGGAGGAACACAAATAAAAAATAGATGGACAAATAGAAAGCAAATACCAATATGGTAATATTTAAACAAAACATGTCAATAATTACATTAAATATACATGGAATAAACACCTAACTACAAAATAGAGATGATCAACTGGATAGAGAAAAAAACCAAATTATATGTTGCTTATAGTAATGAATTTTAAATATATAGACACAGAGAGAGGTTGAAAGTAAAAGGACAGAAAAAACTTTAACATGCAAACACTAAGCATGAGAAAGCTGATATAGCTACATTAATACAAGATAAAGTAGGTTTCAAGACAAAAACTATTAGCAGAGTAAAAAAACAAATTTTATCATAGTAAAAGGTCAAATCAAGACGACTCAATCTTAAATGAAAATACAATAAAACAGTTCCCAATGACGTGAAGCAAATACTGGCAAGACTAAAGAAATAGACAAATCTAATTCAGAGCTGGAGATTTAACATCTCTACTGATAAACAAGAAAAGTAGACAGAAATTCAGAAAGAATATGAAAGATTTGTCTTAATGGACATTTTAACCAAACACTCCACCCAGCAAAACACAAATTCTTCCCAAATGCACATGGGACATTCACCTAGACCGGCAGTCCTCAACCTTTTTGGCACCAGGGACTGGTTTGGGGGAAAACAGTTTTTCCACTGGAAGGAGGGTTGTGGAGGTGGCAGGGAATGGTTTGAGAATGAAATCGTTCCACCTCAGATTATCAGGCATTAGAGTTTCATAGGGAGCACACAACCTAGATCCCTTGCATGTGCAGTTCACAATAGGGTTCACACTCCTATGAGAATCTAATAACATGGGTGATCTGACAGGAGGCAGAGCCCAGGCAATAATGCTTACTCACTTGCCACTCGCCTTCTGCTGTGTGGCCTGGTTCGTAGCAGGCCAGGAACTAATACTAGTCCACAGCCTGGGGGTTGGGGATCCCTGACCTAGGCCATATACTGGGCCATAAGACACATAGTAATAAATTTAAAAAGATCAAAATTTTACAGATCATGTATTGAGATACATTAAATTAGGAACCCTTAAAGTACCTAAAAAATTCTCAAATATTTGGAAATTTAACCATAATGCTTTAAATGACCAATGGGCCAAAGAAGAAATCACAAGAAAAATCATAAAATATTTGAACTAAAAGACAAGGGAAATATATCAAAATGTGTAGGATGCAGGGGAAGAAATTAGAGAAAAATGCAGTTTAGAATGCATATATTGGAAAATAAGAAATTTAGAAAATAAATGACTCATGCATCTACTTTAGGAAGACAGGGAAAGAAGAAAACTAAATTCAAAGTAAGTAGAAAAGGAAATAACTTAAAAGTATAAAGATCAATAAAATGCAAAACAGATAAAGGTAATTTTAAAAGTCAACTGTCATTTCTTTAAAAGTTTCAAACAGTTGATAAAAATCGATATTCTATCAATTGATAAAAAGAGCAGGAAGATATCACAGCAGATTCTGTGGGTGTCAACAAATGTAAACATATGTTATCAAGAAACTTCATGACAATACATTTGACAAAGAGATAAATTGACAATTTTTTGGGAAAACTCAACTAACTAAAACTAATATGAGAAAAGAAAAGATTTTTTAAGAGATTCATATCCATTGAAGAAATTTAATTTGTAATTAAAATCCTTCTCATGGAGAAACTCTGGGTACAGATGTCTTTACTGATGAATTTTACCAACAATTTAGAGATTGTGTCACATCAATGTGACACAATTTTTTTCTGAACATAAAAAAAGAAAAAAATTCTTTTCAATTCCTTGTATGAATCTGATATCCAAACCTGATAAAGGCATTTCAAGAAAACAAATTATAGATCAGTATTCTTAATAAACATAGATACAAAAATATTTAACAAAATACCAGCAAATAAATCCAGCCATATGTAAAATGGATAACCCAAGCAGGGTTTGTCAAACGAATGTGAAACTGGTTTATTATTAAAATATCAGCCTAGAGATGTTGTGAATGGCTGAACAACTAGTACATCTCTGTGAAGCGGCCAACTTGCTTGGCCAGCTTGCTAAAACATCATCTGGTATCGGCTTTGCGTTCTTCTGTTTTCTTTTTCCTTACCCTTTCTACCCTGCAAGTGCGTTTCTCATAAAGCATTAAACATTTTAACAAATCAATGAACAAAATTCATCATAAAACAGAATAAAGGAGAAAATTATGTGATCACTTAGCAGATGCAGAAAAGGAATTTGACAACATTCACACCCATTCATGGTCAAAACTCTTAACAAACTAGAAATAAAATACTTCTTCAAACTGCAAGGATATCTGGAAAAATCCTACAGCTAATGTCATACCTAACAATGCAAGACTAAGCACTTCCTCCTCAAATTACAAATAACACAACGATGTTCGCTCTTATCATTTCTATTCAATCTTTTTCAGAATGTCCTAGTTAGCTCAATAAAGCAAGAAAAGAAATAAAATTAGGAAGAAATAAAACTGTCCTTATTAACGGACAACATAACAAACAGAAAAACAATTTTTCTAATAAACAATGCAGAATTACTCAGTTTTAAATATTCAAATATCCAATATTAAAACTGTTGCTACTATAAACTTTGTCATTAGAAAACATTCATGATACAATAAACATACACACAACAAAGTAAAATAAACATGTTATAAAATTATATATATATGGCCGGGCGCGGTGGCTCAAGCCTGTAATCCCAGCACTTTGGGAGGCCGAGACGGGCGGATCACGAGGTCAGGAGTTCGAGACCATCCTGGTGAACACGGTGAAACCCCGTCTCTACAAAAAAAAAAATACAAAAACTAGCCGGGCGAGGTGGCGGCGCCTGTAGTCCCAGCTACTCGGGAGGCTGAGGCAGGAGAATGTCGTGAACCCGGGAGGCGGAGCTTGCAGTGAGCTGAGATCCGGCCACTGCACTCTAGCCTGGGCGACAGAGCAAGACTCCGCCTCAAAAAAAAAAAAAAAAAAAAAAAAAATTATATATATATGTATTATCTCAAAATGGAAAGGAGTTAGTTCAGAATGCCAATAGGGAAACTCTCTTGGTGGATTGGGATGATTATTTTCTTACTGTCATAAATTTGTTTAATATAGCTACTGTCCTGACATTCATTTTTAGGCCTGACGTAAGTTGTTTAAAATGCAGTCGTACTCTATTACCTTCAGCTCAGTTAACACTTCTCCTCCTTATGTGGTTGTTTCTAATATAGCACACTTGTTCCTCATCTCACTGACCCAAAACCTAACACACCCCACAGCTGCTAAGGTAAAACCTAATGATCAGCATCAGAGTCATGTAAATAAGCTTTCCCTTGTGTGTGTGTTTTCTTTAAACTATCCAATCCACAACCCCTGTGGGAAAGCCTAAAGAATAACACCCATGGGTCTTAATAAAGTCCCACAGACTACCTCTCTCTCTTACTCCCTTCTACTGGTTGAGTTCCCTGCGGGCTTCCTGTAGGCCTCCTGTCAGCACCCCTAGACCGTCTGGGACTTGTGAGTAATACATTTCTGTGGTTTCACGCATTTTATTTTCACAGCTTCATTGTGTCTCACCTGACTGACCCACCCAAACCTAATGCTCCCCAAGTGAACAATCTCCTGAAAAGCGACTATCTTGGCTTATGGCCACTCAAGAGAGAGACCTCAAAGCCAAATTAGAAAGAAACTACAACAACGAAAATCATAACACTTCCTCATATGCTCCTTAATTTCTTAATCTTCTATCATGTTCATGAATTATTTTTATAATCAGAAAAGCAGGTACACTTAAAAATATCTTCTTTTGTACTCTGTGGAATAATTCCAAGTGTTACCAAGGAGAATGTTTATTTTCTCTATATTATTTCCTTCTTCCTAAAATTTATCAACTTGTTTTATTTACCTTTGTAGTACATGGAGATCATCTTGTAATTATGCAAACTCTGCAGGAATTCCAACATGCCTAAACTATGCTCTGATATTCTGGTCAGTGCTTTCCAGCTTTTTGATGTGCAGAGCAGCTCTACACCCAGCTCCATTTGGGCTCCCTCTAAAGTCCTGGAGGAGCCTACTCTGGGAGATGACCAGCCCTGGAGTTTTCCCAGCCCTGCTCTGGAGGCAACCCCAAAAGACAAAGTATCAATAGCTCCCAGAACATTGGATGCCCACTTGAACAGTACTTGTAGAGAAGTTCTGAGCAAGGCTAATCAGGCAGTATTCTGGTGTCTTAACTAGCAAATATAGATCCTACTTATTATCATAATCATGATCAGTTTCAATACCTAGTTGGGAAACTGATTAAGAAAAACTCTCATGTGTTCACATTATGAAACAAGTAATGAACTCTGGACCTGTCATACTTATTTGGACGATTGCTTCCTTTTTTAAAGGTTTGAACCCCAGTATTAAGTCATTTCCCATATTGTACAATAAGACGATGATAATTAGGCAAGTTTTCAGTGGAAAATTACAGGGAAAGTTTACAGTGAGAAATGGATAATTTTTCTCATTATCTCTTTCAGTTTTCATCTTTGAATTGAATTGTCTTAGCAAATAGAAATAAAAGGCAGTTACATCTGAATTTCAGATCAAAAAATACATTTATGGGCACAACTGTGACCTATTTATTTATAACTGTACCCCATTATTTGGGACATACTTATACCCCCCAGATATGCTGTTGATCTAAAACTCAAATGTCACTGGGCATCCTAAATTTTACCTGGCAATTCTATCCCTGAGTAAGCTTTCTCCATTCTGTCAAAAGCAGATATTTTTACTCCTATAGTGGGTTCCACCTGTACCAAAAAATCCTACATGGCTCCAGTACATCACATTCAGTCTTTATATTTAGTGAATTCACTGATTAATTAAAAATGAGAGAGTTCATTTCTTTGCCTTTTTCTTAATGAATTAAGCATCCTTCAGGTAAGCAAGAAAGACAAAAAAAAATCTTAAGTACAAAGAATAGCAATAAAAAGAAGGGGAAATATAATTTCTGCATCACTCCTCAGAAGCATTGCTTGAACTAGTATTCAGAACATAGAGGCTATAACTGAGCAATTTTGAGCCTAAAGCATTTTCATCCCCTGTGTTTTAGACCTTTCCATGTTAATGGCAGCCACCTAGGCAGTCCTGAGGGTAAATGAAATCATCTAGGCCCAAATCCATGACAACTAGATCACTTCATCTACTTGCTAATAGGTTTTCTTCCTAGGAATCACCCAGTCACACAGCTGCAGGTAAAGAAGTTTCAGAATATGCCATCACTGCCCTTTCATTCCAACTGAGAGAAAATGAGAGCAGGGAGCTAATACCCCTTCCCAACAGGCTGGATTTAAAAAAAAAAAAAAAGTATAAGAGTTACTGTACCAGAATAAAGGAGTCTCAGCAGAAAAATGGTCTTGCAACTTGCTGTAGTTGGCATCAAAATATGTGTGGAGGTCATGTGTACCTTTTTGTCTCCTTGAATGTTCCAGCAGCTAAGACTGCAAAGCCAGTGTGACTGCAGAATAATGACCTAAGTTTCTATCTGCTCCTATTTAAAAGTTGGTCATAGAAAGCCAAGACAGTCTGTTTGCCTAAAGCCATGGTCAAGTTGAGGGTAAAGACACAAAGTGATTCTCTCTACCCACTTCTCTACAAGAAAGAAAGTGGTAAAAACGTCATTAGGAATGGCAGGAGTTATTAGTAACAACTTCTGGATTCAAAGGAAGAGTGTGTGGGGAATGAATACAATGGTTTCAGTTGTGGCTTTATTTCTATGAAACCTCTTGCTGTTCCTTTAATGCCCTTTGACCTGTTGGCAGGTCTGAATGCAGGACTGGAATGCACTTCACTAAGGAAGTAAAGCAAACTTGTCTTCTTTGGTTACCATGGTTATGGCACTGTGTGTTACCAACTCAACGATTTGCATTGCAAACCATCACTGGAAATGAGGACAGCAGAACTTGATATTCAGGATGGAGAGATTCAATTCACTGGAAATTCTATTGGAAAATTCAGAGGGAGCAAAACATACACATACACTCATACTCCTGAACCCATAAAGAAGTCCAAATTGTGAGTAAGAACTAACAGAGTCAGTCTTATCATCCATAGAATTTCACTATCTATGAAGTATTTTAGTTGAGAGATGAGACGATTTCACATTAGGAAGATGAGTAGGCACATTATTGACCTCATTTTTTGAATTAAATTCCACTGTTACATTCGCCATGCATTCTTATATATGACATAATGCTAAAGCACTACCTAAAATAATGTTTTCTTGAGACATGCATTTCAACAATATCCTTCATTTTAATAAGTTGCATTATTAGAGTTTAAAATGATGGAAAAGATCTCGTGCATTTCAAATTATATTTCACTTCAAACAAAGAGGAACCCCAAGATGAGAAAAGATGAATTGGAAGTGCTGAGATTAAAGATCAGGGGAATGAGGGGAGGAGGCCTCATCAACTCTTTCCTCTTCCTCTATGACAGCTCGTGACGTTTCTCAGCAGGGCTCCAAGCATCAATGAGCAAGATATGAATACCTTCCTTCTAGCCCTATAAACTAGCCCTCAGCCTATTCTGGGAGATCTCTCTTGTCTCTTAAGACTTCTCCCAGCCTTCGTCACCAGTGGCTGAAATTCTGCCTCTAGGGAGCCCAGGAGTATGTCAAGGCTGACATGACAAAACAGCCTCCTTTTTCTCTGTAGCATGTATTGCCTTCTCAGCCCTGAGAAGAGCACAACTTTGTCTTGGCATCCACCAGGATGTGGTGGCTTTGTAAAAAGGCTAATGACACAGCACACTTTAACCGAAATGCCATGGCCAGAACTGTACTTGCAAAATGACGTCCTTATTTTAACAGTTTAATTCTAAAAGATTTTAATAGACTTGATCTTTAAAATAAAACTGGGCATAGAATTGCATCTACACACACACATAAACAACCTCAATTCCCATACTTTGATTACCTATTAGTTATACATGTATTTGTATATCTTATTTTTGTGGGAGCGTGCAGTACTCAGAGCACTGAAGGAGAATAGGACCCTATCAAAACACAGTTCCTATTAACATTATCTTGGGAAATCAATTTCCTTTTTAGAGGCATAGTTAATTCAGAATAATGATGTGTGCATCACTGGATTTTTTTTAAAAAGAAACTTTCTTCGTGAAAATGAATGTATTGTGTTATATATATGGTGGTTCATGAAACAATGGGCAATTCATAACCAAAGCACTGTAATTCCAAGAAAACTCTTCCAAATACAACACTTCCCTTTCAGTTCTGTCTTCCAACATACAGATATCATCCTTAGTGACAAAGAGATACTTAGAATAAGTTGAAGTTGTTCACTCTCTAAGAAAGAAGACAAATAAGTTCCAAGATGGCAATATAATTACTAAGGGTTTTTGTTGCTGCTGCTGTCGTTTTTGTTTTGGGAAAAGGAAAGGATTTTATGAGATCTAATAGGTAAGGAGCTCTGTCCAGCTTCAAGGGTTTGGAAAAAGCATCCTGGAAATTACAGTCTAAGCGTGATTCTAAAAAGGGATAGAATTTAGCCAAGGAGGCTGAGAAAGGAAAAGAAACTACAAGGAGGAGGTGCTCAGGTTAGTAGAGGGTTGAGGGAGATGACAAAAGGTGAGATTGAAAACCTATGTCATGCATTTTCCACATTTTTAATAAGTAAATAATTATTACAACCTCTTTGGATCTACAAGAGTATCCTACAATAGGAAAGTAGGAGTGAGGAAAGCGAGACCCAGAAAAGTTAAGAGATTTGACAGTGTCACAAAGTGAGTTTTTGACATACTGCATACTAGGGCTAAGGTCTCTGAAATTTCTGACATAATGCTTCTACCATTAATGGGAAACCAGGCTAAAAGAAGAGGCACAGTCTTGATGTCTTCTCAATAAACTCAGTAATGTAATTAACTTTGACTGGAATAGCCTTCATAAAGTATGAGTTAGTAAATGTAAGCCTCTATCCTTTGCATGGGATGGGGAGAAGGAGGATGATTCAGGGAGAGAGAACAGCATGTGCAAAGGTGCAAAGGCCTAGGGTCAAGAGAGAGAATAAATTCCACTTGAAAAATTACAAGAACCTCAGCATGGCTACTGCATAATATATGAGGAGACAATGTCAAGTGATGTAACTGGAAAGGGAAGGAGTAACCACAATATGAAGGACTTTGCATGCCAATAAGGGGTGTGAACTTTGTTCTGAGGGCAGTGGGAAGTGACATGATCAGACTTTCATTCTGAAAAGGTCTTCTTGCTTCAATATGGAGAACAGAATGAGTGGAAGCAACAAGACTGAAAAAAGGAGGCTGGGGACCAGGTAAGATATTATGGTGACTGTAATCATGGCCCCAAGAGTAGAAATGTAGATAAGTGAGTTATCGCAGTACTATGTGGGAGAAAAAAACTGCAGGTCTTACAGACTGATTACTGTTGGGGGACGCAGTGGTCAAAATTAATCTCAGTTTTCCAACTTGTGCAAGTGGTCAATACCATTTCATTTATAGAGCGGCATTAGAGAAGAAAGTCTAATTTGAAAATCGTTAAGATAATGAGATGATAATGATAGCCACCATTTATATTGGTTTGTGCCAAGCCCCACAGTTAAAGTTTTACAACATTTTCTTACTTCTCACACAAAATTTAGGTAGAAGTTATTATTATCCCATTCTAGAGATGAGGAAACTGAGCTTCACAGATGTTAAACCATTTTTTCCCACAGTTTGACTATGCCTCTCTGACTCACGACATAGGCCTATCTGACTCCTAGAACTCAAAAAATACAAATGCTTCTTGATTTATAATGGGGTTAATCCCCTGATAAACCCATCATAAGTTGAAAAATTGTTAAGTCAAATCATCATATGTCAGAGACTGTCTATATACCAATCGTGATACACTTTCTAAAGTTATTTTGAAGAAGGAGAGCATGTTATTTTAGAGATATCAGAATCTTTCTCAGTTTTCCAACAATTCTAAATACAAGGGAAGTGGAGGATTTAGTCTGGCTGTTTTATGTTCACCAAACCAAGCCAGAGAATTAGTTGTCATGTTTACTGATAGAGTTACCAAGGAGGTCCAAGAGCCCTGGCTAGATGAAGAAAGCTGAAGGTAAGCTTTCCTTCCTTTCACATTCATGCACAGAGACTCAAGCTTAATATTTTTTTAACATTCCCAATGAGCCAGAAAGTTATTAGAAAACACAATCTCTATGTACAGTACAATTAAATGATGATTGAGAATGATTTATAGGTTAGTAAGCTACAAGAATAAATAGGAGGCAATTCTTTCATAAGTAATCTTTAGTAGATATGATAAATCTAGCTGTTAAATGCATAGCATGAGATTGAGTGGCCCCAAATTGCTCTATGTTCCACTAGATGGGCTTTAAGATGGTGTTTCATTTTAATAATGCTTTTATTGTATTTCCCCCCTTAGAGTTAAATTTGACACATCATGCATGCTCCACAAATATTTGGTATTCATTCTCATCACAGTAAGTCCTGCCAGGTCAATTCAATCTTTCTACAGTAAAGATTCAAATCAAATGCCGCCTCCACTGTGTAGGAGGTCCCCATCTTTTCCCCTCATTTTGCTTATGCCTGTTCCAGAACATTTACCACATTGTGCTTGTTACTATACCATTGAGTCTCAACTAGAACTGATTTTTCACCAAGGGGACCTTTGGCAATGTTTAGAGACATTTTTTATTTTCGCAATGGGGTGGAGAATGCTACTGGTATCTGGTGGATAGAGGCCAAGGATGCAGCCCTACCCCAAATAATTTTTTAACCCAAACATCAGGATTGATGACATTGAGACACCCTGTATTAGACAAAGGAAAAGATGGAAAGCTTAGGACTTAGGGTCACAAGTGCTCAGTTGCAACCCTGGCTCCAGCACTTGCTAGCTATGACATTGGGCATGTCTCCATTTCAGGATTCTCATCAATACAGTGTAGATGCTTCTTTTACAGATGCTTCCTTCACAGAATTATCACAGGGATTAATCCAATAATGCATGATAAATGGCCTGTAAACTTGAGAGAGTCATCATTATATGTTTTATGATTGTATGTGTAATGGTGAATGTAATAATAATAATTGCACAGTCAGTTTGGATACATAGGTCTAGAGCTCAGTAATGAAATGTGGACTGGATTTCACATCTGAACCTGAATCTTATTTCTTTGTATTTCATCTCAATAAAGATTTCATATTGAGCCGAATCTCTGAGCTAGCACTCTTCTAGGTACTATTGATATAAAAATAAGATATTCTTCCTAAATTAAGGAACTCTCTTTGTAAGATGAAGATAGAATCATAAACAAATAGCTACAATACTATGTAAAATAAACTAAGATAACAGAGGATAGGTGAATAAAATGTTTTAGAAGCAGGCCAATTCAAAACACATAAAAAAGTTTATGGGCTGCATTATAACCAGCAACAAAAAATTTCCTTTACTACCTTGCTTTACTGATCCCCATGGGGGAAAATGTACACTCTTATGACTTAGATTACTTGCTCTACAGAATAGATGAAAGTCAATAAGAAAACTGAAATTGCTTTTTAACAATGAATATGTTAATTCTGGCCATATAGAAAAGTAACAAAATGGAGGTAGCTCTCTAATCTTTAATCTTGAAATGGAACCGCTAATCATGACTCAAAATGGCTGCATGGGCTGTGAATTGCTCATTGCTATAACTGAGATATAAAATGCTTTCAGGACACAAATGAATGTTTGGGGGAAAGTTTTCTAAGCCACTCCAGGCAGCTGGAAAGTATTTTCATTTACTTTGCTCATAGGAAAGGACTGCTCAATAAATACCTGATAAACTGTACTGGATTGACCTGACACAGTAGTATAGGAAGTGAGCATTCATTTTCTCTCTTTCTCTACCAACCCCCTACATGATTGGTTGAAAGGGAGAATCCTGGGACATATCATAGAAAACTGAGTGAACTCATCTTGCCTACAGATTGTCTTGGATACTCACCAATATCAAGGTCATTAAGTAGTTGTCATATTACTGACATATACTTCCTGCACTGTTCCCTATAGGATTTTCTGCCATGGATTTCTTGACCTAGAATGTCCTCAGTATTGCCTAGGGTAATGATTCCAAGACATTTTAGTCTAAAGAGCTCTTCAATGGTTCAAGAAGAACCAACACCTTTACAGCTAACATTTATGTCAACAAACCTTAGTAAGAAAAAAGCCCAGGCTTCTGATATAATCCTAACAAGAGTTAGTTTATATTTTGCTATTCCACACCAGGAACATAAAACAGTCTGAGAGCACTTATCATTCCTGTATTAGGTTATTCTTACATTGTTATAAATAGCCAAGACTGGGTAATTTATCAAGAAAAGAGGTTCAACTGGCTCATGATTCTGCAAGATGTACAGGAAGCATAGTGCTGACTCTGTTTGGCTTGGAGAGGTATCAGGAAGTTTACAATCATGGTGGAAGGCGAAGAGCAGGTGGTAAAAGCAGAAGCAAGAGGCAGGGGTGCCACACATTTAAACAACCAGATCTCTTGAGAATTCACTCACTGTTATGAGGACAGGACCAAGTCAGGAGAGATCCACTCCCATGACAGAAACATCTCCCACCAGGCCCCATCTCCAACACTGGGGATCCCATTTCAACATGAGATTTGGGCAGGAACAAGTATTCAAACTACATCAATCCCTCATGGATTACTATTGGATATCTCTGAGTACCCGATTACCCTCAGTTTAGTTGGGAGTTACTTTAGGGATATCATCAAGGTAGCTCTTCACATGACACCCTTCTCTGGCAATCAGTTTAAAGAGTCAACTAGTTAAGAGTAAAAGAAGCATTTATATCCATTTTTTTCCCCAGTATCTACTGTTTAGGTAAATCCATACATCTCAGTCCTGTATACAGGAATCAAAATGGCTGAATTCTTCTTCGATTAGTAAGACTATAATGCTTTTGTCTGCAATTTAGTAAACATACCCTCAACACCAGCAGCCTTCTTGTTGTCTTAAAGAATAAATTTGTGTTAAGACAAACTTAGAAAGGAACTAAGCATGGGTATCTACTAAATGCAAGGCACTGTGCTGAGTGTTTTATAGACATTATCTCATTTAAAACTTATATTAGCCCTATGAATCAAAAACTCACTATCTACATTGCACAGATGAAGACACTGAAGATCCAAGGTTAAATACATTTCCCCATACAATATAGGTGGTAGGATTTGAATACATACATTACAGCTACAAACCCCTTATTTTCTCCCTATGCCATATTTTTGGGAAAAGTAAAAAATGTAGCTCATATGCAGTCAAACTAACTCTATTTATACCCATAAGTTAATGAACACTCAATTGCCATATTATGAGCTACCAAATAAAGAATATGGGATTTTTGGCTTGCTTTGTTTTTAACTTTCTTATAATTTAAAATTGTGTTCTACATGGCTTGCCATCCCTGGAATTTCTGTCTAATGCCTAGCATCATGAAAACACACCTAGGAAATTCAGGGAAAGACATTCAAACCAGATCATAAGCAAACAGGAGATTTCCATGACAGACTGATACTGGGTGAAAAGGATCCTCAAGGGAATGCATCTGTCCCAACTTTGAGTAAGATGGACTTGCTCTACACTGCAGAAAGCAGATAAAAGTAAAACCTCATTGAAACAAAAGTGTGGCTTATTCCTTCATGAGCGACTTTCATCATAAGTTCCAGAAGACGAGCATTTATTATGTTTTGGTTCATCAATGTATCCCCAAGCAGGTACTGTAGCACAGTACCTCACAGTGAGTGCTCAATGGCAGTAAATGTGACCTTCACATCGCAATCTTAGACTACAAGGTGGTGAAGGATTTCAAACAGAGAAGTCAAAGTAATAAGGTGGCTAGCATAAGGGAGAGGAGTCAGAGAGGACATGTTCATTGTTTTCACATACTTCAATGGTGGGTCTGTGGAAGAAACAAGCAGGCTGACATAGGTGCAGTCAGACCCGATGGATGGATCTAGAGGGAGCAGCGTTGGACAAATATGAAAAACAACTTCCTAATACTCAGTAACAAGATGAGTAATGAGTTCCCAGTACTGGAGGTGCTTGGTTAGAAAAAGACTTGCTCACTGATTTTGGGGTGCCACTGTAAGAAAATACAAATCTTTTGTTGAAACTTCTGGCTTTGGCTTTTTTTTCCCATAAAGAGCTTGGAAGTTGTCACTCCTATCCTTATAAAAAGAAAAAATTACTGGGTAACATAGTGAGACCCTGTCTCTACCAAAATAAATAAATAAATAAATTAGCCCATGTGGTGCTACATGCCTGTAGTCCTAGCTACTCGGGTAAGTGGTGGGGGCTGAGATGGGAGGATCACTTGAGCCGGGGAGTTTGAGGCTGCAGTGAGAGCTGTGATTACCGCCTGTGCTATAGCCTGGGTGACAGAGCGAGGCCCTGTCTCAAAAAAAAAAAAAAAGAAAGAAGACAGACGACAAGGAAAGGAAGGAAGGAAGGAAGGAAGGAAGGAAGGAAGGAAGGAGAGGAAGGGAAGGGAAGGAAGGAAGGGAAACAAAAGAAAAGCTGGACAAACGGAAATAAACAACTTTCCTTGGATACATCCAGAGCTGAGGTCTCAGGGACGATCTGTATATCATAATCTGAGTGGCAGTCCCATCCAGAGAGTCAGATCCAAGATATGCTTAACTAAAGCAGTAGTTACTGGAGCCATAAACCAGTAGAAACACTTGAATAGCAATTTTGATGAACCACTGGAGGCTGAATATAGATTAACACAAAAGTGAGAAAGTTATTGAGCTGCAGCTCTAGGAAAATTACCCATGTTTTGGGAGACTTTTACCTCTAGGAAACCCACCAAGCTTTCATAGTGAAGATAAACAAAGATCTCCTCATGGCTCTGGAATAGGGAGGAAAGGAATAATCACTGTGAAATATGACCAGTTCCTTCTGCATAACAAAAGCCAACTCTCCAGGGAAAAAGACTTTGCCACAGCATTACCCCAGTTGTGGAAGAGCATCCCTCCTATACTAGACTGGATGGGCAAGGTAAGCAGCGAGTAGGAAACGCTACAGGAAAAAAAAAAATCGAAAGAAAATTTTATAGGTCAGAAATTTGAATCTGCAAAAGAAAGGAGAAATATTGGAGAAGGAATAAAGGTAAAATAAAATCATTATTTTTCTTATTCTTAGTTTATCTAACAGATAACTTGGTTTAAAGTAACAATAGTGTCATTGTATTGAGTGATAGTAATACAGCAAGGAATAGCAGGGGGAAATTGGAAATAATCCATTATAAGTTACATGTATTACCTGCAAAGTGTTACGGTGTTATTTAAAGCTGAATTAACATAAGTTAATTAAAAACGTGGGTTGGGCACGGTGGCTCACACCTGTAATCCCAGCACTTTGGGAGGATGAGGTGGGCAGATCACAAGGTCAGGAGATCAAGACCATCCTGGCTAACACGGTGAAACCCCGTCTCTACTAAAAATACAAAAAAAATTAGCCGGGCATGGTAGCAGGCGCCTGTACTCCCAGCTACTCAGGAGGCTGAGGCAGGAGAATGGCGTGAATTCGGGAGATGGAGCTTGCAGTGAGCTGAGATCGTGCCACCGCACTCCAGCCTGGGTGACAGAGTGAGACTCCGTCTCAAAAAAAAAAAAAAAAATGTGTGAATTTTAAGGAAACCACTAATTTTTTAAAAATAAATGTAATTGACACACTAAATGAGGAGATAAAATAGGATCATATAATGCCCAAATGAAACCTGAGAAAGCAGAAGAGGGAAAAATCAACAATAAATATAAGAATAGAAAATAATCACAAACATAGGAGGTGTATCACTCTATTAGATTATTGTATCAATAATCACTCTAAATGTGAATATTCTAAACACATTTACTAAAGGACAGATGTTGTCAGAGTGGATTAAAAGACAAGCTCAATTATATGTTGTCTATAGCAAATTGACATTAAATATAAAGACTCAAGATAAATTAAAAGTAAAGGAATGAAGAAAAATACACCATCCTACCACTGATTGAAAGAAAGTCGGATTAGCTATATTAATCTCAAACAAGGCAACTTCGGACTCAGGAAGATTATCAGGGTAAAGATAAGCATTACATCATAATAAAGGGACCAGTTCTCCAAGAAGACATAACAATCCTAAATGTGTATGCATGTAACGCAAGAAGCTAAAATACATGAGATGAAAATTGACAGAACTGAAAGGAAAAATAGACAGTATTATAGTTGCAGATTTCAACACCTCTCTTTCAGCAATTGATTCACAAATCAGGCAGCAAATCAGGATCCTGATAACCTGAACATCGCTATTAACCAATTTGATATAATTGAATTTACAGAAAATTTCATCCAACTATAGGAGAATACACATTCCTCTCAAGCTCACATGAGACATTTAGCAAGATGGAATGCATTCTAGGTTATGTAATACACCGTAATAAGTAAGGTTCCAAGAATGGAGATCACACAAAATGTGTTCTCATGCCGTGATAGAATCAAACTAAAAACCAATAATTGAAAGATATCTATAAAATCTCAAGATATTTAGAAAATTTTTAATGCACTACTAAATAACACGTGTTTAAGAAGAGATCCCAAGAGAATTAGAAAAATATTTTGAACTTAATGCAAATGAAAATACAACCTATCAAAAAATTTAAAATGTAGCAAAAGCAATGCTTGGAGGGAAAGTTATAGCATTAAATGCATATTTTAAAAAGAAGAAAGATCTATAGTCTAAGTTTCTACTTTAAGAAAGTAGAGAAAAAGAGCAATGTAAGTCTACAGCAAGCAGAAAAAATAAAAAGAAATAATAAACATAAGAGTAGAAATAAATTAAATGGAAAACAATGAAAAAATAAATGAAACCAAACCTTGTTCTTCGAAAAGAACAATAAAATGGATAAATTTCTAGCCAGAAATGAGAATAAAAGAGAGAAGACAGCCTTTGTAATGTGAAGCCAGGGTTCTCACAGTTGTGGAAATTTACAAGTAAGGAAGTAGAAGAGTCTAGAATAATTCATGTAGAAATGGATTAGAGATGGGGACATCAGTATTAACTCATGTTTAACTCAATATAGATATAGATGATTACATATAGAAGTTTTATGGGTATATGTATATACATGGATTAGCATACACACATATATTTCGTTCCTCTATCTGTTGAGAGGGCCTAGAAGCAAAACACTCCACTAGTAATGAACATACCTGGTATCCAGATCTTGGTTTCTAAAACCATTCTGATTCTAGGTCTAGGGCAGAAAATACAAAAGATGAGCCTATAACATTTTATAGTGCCAGAAAGTAAGAAAAGTGCCTAACTCTCTCTCTCTCTCTCTCTCTCTCTCTCTCTCTCTCTCTCTCTCTCACACACACACACACACACACACACAAAATGATGTGGTATGTCCAAGAGACACAGAAGTCAACTTAAAGAGCTCTTATTGGCAAAAGTTGGGAAGAATAATTCCAAATAATTTATGTAGATACTCCACCTTCAAGGAAGTAGAGTATAACTTCTCATTTCTTGGGTGTGCGATATACATAGTGACTTTCTTTCAAAAAATAAGTATGGAAAGGGAAAAGCGTAACTTTACAGTGCAGAAACCTGACAAACACTATCTCAGGCAGGTGTTCAGATTAACATCAATGGAGATAAGTCACGTTGATAGTGTGTTTTCTTGACATAATTTGATAAAAGTGCTATTTTACCTTTGTGGTTTTCCTCCCCTAAACCCATAACCCCAGTGTAATCATAAGAAAAACAACAGACAAATCCCACTTGAAAAAAAGCCTACAGTATACTTGATCAGTATTCTTTGAAAATTTAACCATCATCAAAAACAAGAAAAGTTTGAGAAACTGTGACAGTCAAGAGGAGCTAAGGAGATGTGCCAACTAAATGTGGTATGGCATCCTGGATGACACCATGAAACAAAAAAAAAAAGTTAGGTAAAAACTTAAATATGTTTAAACAAAGGTGGACTTAGTTAATAATAATGTATCAATATTGTATCAATCAATGTATCAATATTGGTTCATTGATTATAAACACATGTGTCATATTAATTTGTTAATAATAGAGAAAGTGGGTATAGAGAGATCTCTACAATTTTGTCTATATTGAAAACTATTAAAAAATAAAAATGTATTTATTTTGTGGTTGGATTAAAAGATATTTTGTATACCTACTCCAACTCTGAAATTCAGTGATTCTAAAATAAGGTATTTATGATAATGTGCAAAGAATAGGGACAAATACCAGTAGGATAACATAAGATTAGTAATAAATATATATATATATGTAAATATATAATATATAATAAAATTATTATATTTTTATAAAACATATACATAATATATCTAGAGGATGAGAGAGAAGGCCCAGAAACAGAACCATATACGCAATGGTTGGTGTATAGATGTAACATCAATTATGTAAGGATATTAACACAATGCTACAGTTAGTCATCTCTGGATGATAAATATTTCCAAACAGGTTTAACTTTCTTCATTTTATTTGACTGCGCATTTTTTTAGAATAATTGACCCGAGGAGACACAATTATTTTTGTAAAAGTAACAAGAAGTTAATCCCAATTCTAGTATACTAATTTAATGAGTATTCATGATGAGAAAACCTCTCTGAATATGTGCCCCTCCTCCAAGCTCAACCAATACCCTGGTGCTAACCTTCAATCATTATACCTTAGCACCATTCTATACACGTTATGTTTGCCTATCTCCTTCCTGGATTATAATCTTCTTGCGGTATACAAGAAATATTATCATTTTGCATCATTACCATTTTGTGTACAAACCTGGCATCTTGAGCATTTTGGGGCACCTGCATAGCACACTGCAGTATAAATCCTGGACAAGTCACTGCCTTCAGTTTTCTCGTAAAGTACAATGAGAAATTTGGGCTACTGTCATCTCTGAGATTTTTCTAAGATCTAAGATTCAAGGTTCTTTGCCTGTTACATGAATTAGCAAAACGTCACAAAATAGGAATTCGGGAGATTATGTACTTGCCCAACTTCTTTTGCATTCTTCTGAATGCCTGATAGAAGATTAAGATTCCAGCGAATATGTCTGCTCTGTGGGAATTGGTTTAAGAAGATTTTTCCTGTAGTTTTAAATAATTTATTTGCTGTTAAATTTGTCCTTGCAAATTTACAAAAGACTGAACCATATGAGATTGGCTTAAAATAGCAACAGGATAATTATATGTCCTGAGACTGTTAGAATTGTTTTTTAGATTTTTTCTACAATACGGCAGAAAATACCGTGTGAATAAAGGAGTATCAAGGTGCTACATGTGTTTCATTACTAATGTACAGCCACTTTTTCCTTTGACCCTGAGATTAGGAAGAATGAGGAAAATCACCATTCATGGGTTAGCACTTCCAAGGTCAAACTCAAATGGACTTCAAGCCATCATTGATTCTGCCATCCTCTCCACTCGCAACATTCTCCTAGCCTATCCAATTCCTATTCCCGTGACCGCCTGATTACTTGAAACCATGAGTCACTAGAAGACGCCTATATAGTTTTATTGTTTCCTTTGGCTGGTATGACCAAATTATCAGCAAACTTAGTCAGTTGTAGGCAAGCACACATTATATCTAAATAGTTCTGGAAGTCAGAAGTCTAAAATTATCTCACGGGCGTATAAATGTATATGTGTCAGCAGGCCCTGCACTCCTTCCTGGAAGCTCTTAGAGAAATGCCATCTCCCCTTACGCTTTCAGAGACTGTCCCTTTCATGCTCGTGGGCTTTCTTCATACTTGAACTTAGGGCAGCTGTAGGCCATCACTCAACTCTCCCCTGACTATGGCTCTCTGCTTCTATCATACTCCTCCTCGCTCTGACCCTGACTCTCCTGCCTCTTTCTTAATCAGGACCTTTTTATGAGGCATTGGGCCCACCCAAAAACCCAAGGTAAATTTTCTTCAAGATCCTCAACTTAATCACATCCACAGAGTCCCTTTTAACACAGCAGTGACATCCTGACGTCTTTGTTGTGGGGAAGGGCACTATTCTATCTACCATTCACCCAATCTTTACTCCCATCACTCAGCACGGTGGAGCAACTCTATGCTGATCTTGAGAGGTGAACACGTGCTAGCAGCCCCTTGCTCGCTCTCGGCGGCTCCTCGGCCTCGGCGTCCGCTCTTGGCCGCGCTCGAGGAGCCTTCAGCCCGCCGCTGCGCCGTGGGGGCCCCTCTCTGGGGCTGGCCGAGGCCCGGAGCCGGCTCCCTCTGCTCCGCGAGAGAGGTGTGGAGAGAGGGCGCCGGCAGGAGCTGGGGCTGCGCGCGGCGCTCCCGCCGGCGCGGGTTCCGGGCGGGCTCGGGCTCTGCGGGCTCCGCACTGGGCGCAGCAGGCCGGCGCCTGCTGGGCTTGATCGAAGGCTGAGTCCCGTGCGTGGACCGCCGTTCCCTCTTCGCGGGGTCGTTGGCCACGATGGCGGGTCTCCGTCTCTTTCTTGCTTCCCCTGTTTTCCTGTTGGTTGTATGGGACGAGCTCCCTGTGGCTGACGGAGAGCCCGTGCTAAGTGCCGCAAAGTAACGCGCCGAGTGCCAGTGAAAGGTGAAGCTGGCGGGGCTTCTGGGACGGGTGGGGACGCGGAGAACTTTTCTCTCTAGCTAAAGGTTTGTAAGCGCACCAATCAGCACTCTGTCAAAACGGACCAATGAGCTCTCTGTAAAACGGACCAGTGAGCGCTCTGTAAAACGGACCAATGAGCTCTCTGTAAAATGGAACAATCAGCTCTCTGTAAAATGGACCAATCCGCAGGATGTGGTGGCGCCAGATGAAGGAATAAAAGCAGGCCACCGGCGGCAGCAGCGGTAACCCGTTGAGGTCCGCTTCTGCGCCGTTTTTTTCTATCTACGATAACTCTTGGTGCTGCTCACTTTTTGGGTGTGCACCGCCTTTAAGAGCTGTTAACAGTCACCGCGAAGGTCTGCAGCTTCACTCCTAAAGGCAGCGAGACCACGAACCCACCAGAAGGAAGCAATTCTGGACACACCATCTTTAAGAACTGAACCACTCATGGCAAAGGTCTGCGGTTTCATTCTTGAAGCCAGCGAGACCAAGAACCCACCAATTCCTAATACAGTATCACAGCAACTTCTGGGGAAGGCATCTCTGGTACAAGTCACATCTTGTCACAGGTAAGTAACTACTTTGGAGGTTCTATTAAAAACTCTTCTTTTAGAAAGTGCACAATGGACATATAGGCTCTAATTGAGGCTAAGCATGTACTACTTCTGTATTCAGACAAATTTTTTTTTCTTAAATTTATAAGCTTCGGCGAGAGACAGACTTAGATTCAAATCTGGGTGCTGCCAACTATTATCTGTGTCTCTTAGAGCAAGCTGTTTCTTTTCCTGAGCTATGCTGTCTCTAACTCAGCCACATTCTCCACCACCATCTCTGGAATTTCTCAGTGTGAGATTTGAGGGATAGCTAGGGTGTTTTAAATTAGAGTCATAATTGAATTTACTACAGGTGTGGAAATAAATAATAAATAAGACTGTAGAATTTGGGTCCGCTTTTTATAGAGTCTGAAGTTTGATGTATTAGTTCTTTTCTCTGAAAATATTTTCCATATTTCCCAGAACCAGTAGTATGTATACACACACACACACGCAGAAATCTTCAACAAACCTAACTGCCCAGTAAGACACCCAGGTGATTATGCACATTATAAACTACTGTGTTTTACAAAGAGGGTTTATTATTAATCTTTAAGCGTTGTTCTGTTTCCTTTCCTCACCCAATCCTATGTGTCTCTGTGATTCTCTGAAATTCGTCCAAGTTGTTGTGCGTTGCCCATGGTTCCTTTCTCTTTCCTCTTGTTAATACTGTATTTAATTTGCTACCAGGTCAATGTTTATTTAATAACCTAGTGTTTTGTTGGCAAAAAAACTGTTATGAATGATACAAATATATAGCCTATTTCTTCTCCTAACACAATACTTTTATCATCTTACAACATGAAATAGAAGCTTATTAGCCCCCTCAAAACTTCACATTTTTGGGATCTGTTTCTTCCCTGGTCCCTTCATTCTCTTGTTCTCATTCTCTCTTCACATTCTCTCCTTCGGTCATTCTTTCTCTAGATAAGAAATACATCCGCCAGGCACGGTGGCTCATTCCTGTAATCCCAGCACTTTGGGAGGCCGAGGTGGGTGGATCACAGGGTCAGGAGATCGAGACCACGGTGAAACCCTGTCTCTACTAAAAATACAAAAAATTAGCTGGGCGTGGTGGCAGGTGCCTGTAGTCCCAGCTACTGGGGAGGCTGAGGCAGGAGAATGACGTGAACCCAGGAGGCGGAGCTTGCAGTGAGCCGAGATCACGCCACTGCACTCCAGCCTGGGTGACAGAGCGTGATTCTATCTCAAACAAAACAAAACAAAAAACAAACAAAAAAAAGAAATATGTCGTTTTGGCTCATTGCATTTTAAACAATACAATGTATATAAAATTAAGTGAAAATTCATATCCCTACATTTTCAATCTTATAATGTAATAATCACATCAAGTTGTTGCCAATCCTTGTCCTCTGGACTTTTTCACATACTGGACATCATGCTATGTCAAAGTAGATACGTTTGACTTTTTTTTTTTTTTCAGACGGAGTTCACTCTTGTTGTCCAGACTGGAGTGCAATGGTGATAGCTCACCGCAACCTCTGCCTCCCAGGTTGAAATGATTTTCTTGCCTCAGCCTCCCGAGTAGTTGAGATTACAGTCATGCGCCTCTATGCCCGGCTAATTTTGTATTTTTAGTAGAGACGGGGTTTCTGTATGTTGGTCAGGCTGGTCTCCATTTGACTTATTTTTAATGGCTACATACTAGTCCATTGCATGGACATACCACAACTTGTTTCTTTCTTTTTTCTTTTTCTTTTTTTCTTTTTCCTACCACTGCTGTAGAAAGCAGAGCATTTCCCTCATTGCCTTTATAAGTTCATGTATTTTTCTAGTGGAGAAGTAGTGGAAAGGAATGAAAAGGTATTCCTGTAACAATTTTTTTAAAAAACAAAACTCTTCCTGCAAACTCTCCCACTTCTTGATCTCTTGCCTTAGAGGATTTAGGAAAATGGTCTGGTAAAATTATAAGTTAGCTATATATTATCCAATAAGAATAGATAATTACTAAATCACCACTTCCCTCTCTCCTGTCAATTCCCCAATAATTGTGACTGAAATGGGCCAAGCTCTCAGCTCTGAATCAGGAGAAGTGAGAGGGAGCTGTGAATGACTTAAAAAAGGTACCTGCTAAAAACACAGTTGCTTTTATTTCATATATTATGTAAAATATTAACCTTTATATATTACATAAAATATGTGTATATAATATATATAAAGCAATTTATATATCTATTTGTGTATATATATGTGCAAATATGCTATCTCGTCTGGTTGAAACATTCAATTTCATTAGTATTTAACACATCTTATTCATTAGCAATGTATATCTGTTAAAGGTGAGGTACCAACATACTATTCTGACTTGTTGCATTTTGCAAATTATACTGGAGCGATATCCTCACACAAAAATATTACTGGCTGAAAACTAGAAATGGAGCGACACCGTACTTATAAGCTATTCTTACCTGCTGGACTCTGTCTGTCCCTCATTCCCTGGAATTGGTTAGCTTTCAAAACCACAATATTTAATTGTCAGTTATTAGCCCCCACAACTCCAGATTAGCTTTTTTCTCCTCTGCCCCCATCCAGGAAATGGTCAATATTCAATATTCCTTCTTATATTTCAACTCCTTTATCACCAACAGCATTTAATGTTATTTTATTTGATTCTAACAACTTCAGTCTGATCAATTTCACCTGCATTTAAAGGAAGCCTGTTAGCTAGGTTTACAATCCAGAGGGAGAGAGAAAGGTAAAGGTTTTGTATCCCTTTAATGACCAGGGAGAATATTTAGGTTCCTAAAGCACACACATACAAAAGGTTTTGATAAACAGTCTTACCTTCCTTAGTTGGAGGAGAGGACAAGCAGTGTTTATCCCTTAAAGCAGAGATCATGAAAGCCCCTTTCAGCAGCCTCTACACACCTGCCACACTAGCCCCACTCCTGAGCCATCTGAAAGTTCCTGAAGGAAACAGTGTAGCATTTGACTACTCTTGCATAACATTTTCATAATCCACACCCATTGTCCTAAGGAAAAACCTGTTTTCCTCATCCACAGGGATCAGGAAACAATCAAAACAGAAGCCTGGGACAGAATGGCACCTTCAGACAACTGAATCAGACTGAAAGAGACTTCCAGCACTGATGGACACTCAGAATTTTATGAGCTCTACTTCATGCCAGACCCTCGTCTGGGAAAAGGAGGTGTGAAGATGAACACATTGCTTTCCTCTCCCCCTAAGAGCTTGCAGCCTTTTAGGGCCACAAATGTAAAAACAACTAGTAACTCCCGTGGAGGAATATTGAGGCCACAGATGGAGAAGGGATGAGTTATCCATAGGGAATTTGGGAAGCCCTCTCCCAGGAGATAATGCCTGTGGTGAGCTTTCCTGATGAACGAGGGTTGAATAGGTTTGGGGCTGTGGGGAGGACATTGAAGGCAAACAGCACCATATACCAGAGGCACAAAATTAGCCAACAGAATGGTACATTCAGGGAATTGTGAAGAAGTCTGTGTGACTGAAACATAGAGTATATGGAAACAAAAGAGAGAGATGAAACTGAAGAAGCAGAAGTGTTGTCTGATGGGCTAACTTATGACTTAGAAAATAATAACTGTGATGGGGTATATAATTATTCTACATTTCAGTGTCTGAACGTAGCACATTGTTTGTAATTGAGAACGAGAAGCATTGGTGGAAGTAGTTTAATGTATATCTAATTGCTCTGTGTGCTCAGAAAATGGGTGGTCTGGTTAACCAAATGACCTAGCTTGAGTGAAGGCACTGATAACCAACTTCCAAATAATTAGAATAATTAAAATACTTTAAATATTAAGGCTGTCATTACTGCATAAGAATATTCCTTTCACAATTCAGAAGGATGTTCAATATTTTAGAACTGTTCAGTCCTATTATCAGTGTGAATGTCATTCACCTGTCATTAGTGTGAGTGTCATCCTGCGTAAGGACAAAGGTGATTGCTAACAAGGTCTAAGGCGGAGGTGAGTTTAGGGTTCTCCTATTTGAGAAAATCACTTGCGTTTGAGAGTGTTTTTATACCTTCATGTGCTGGGAACCCTCCTGACACACTGAATTTGGGCCAGTGTAATAAATGAAGCACTATTCTAATAATGTTAATACAAACAAATAATCGAAGTAAATCTCATCTCCCCATGTGATCTCACCAACATATGGTCTTGTGGTTGAAACTTGGCAAGTTAATTGTCATAAGAACCCTGAAAGGAAGACGGAATGAATTGGTAATTTTATTCCTAGGTCAAACCTCCTTCCTTATTTCCCTGTTCCCACAGACCCGCAAACCCTTGAAAGAGCAAGTATGTTCTATTGTTAACATTTCTTTCTCCAGTGAAGTCGCATTAATGACTATAATTTGCTCTATTACTACTGGTTTTGAAGTTTCATTAAATGCTCTTACATCCATTATTTTGTTTTGTTTTGTTTCTAAAGATCTCTTGGATACCTCGAGCAGGAATCTTGTTTTGTTTTCTCCCCTACATTTAACATGTCAGAAGCTAAAGCTTAAGACAGGTGACTTTCTTTGCCCAAGGTCACATGACCTGAACTACAACTCATGCTTCTATCTTCAAGCGTGAATATGCTTTGTGTAAGATCATAGTGCCTTGAGCACATTTCCTTACAGCAGAGTAATCCAAAGACAGTAAATTGTACTGTTGGTCTCCAAGAAATCCTGACCAGTTTTCATAGCCTCCCAGTGAATATCTTTTTATAAGATCATAGTGCCTTGAGCACATTTCCTTACGATAGTGTTGTCCACAGGCAGTAAATTGTACTGTTGGTCCCCGGAAAATCCTAACCAATTTCCACAACCTCCCAGTGACTTTTAGATGATCCAGTGTCCATCTTCCTTAGCTTTCTCTAATGTCCTAACCAGGTCATTAGAGATAGGTTGTTTAAAACTTGGCTTGCTTCCTTTCACCTTGACTTTGACTTGTCTTGCTTTCACCTGGTTTTCTCAGGTTCTTCCTCCTGGATCTACTTGGACTCCTCTAGTAGCAACCTGAAATATCATATCTCTTTTGGATGGCCTGTTTGTCCTGAATTTGTTTCTTCTATCAGTATTGCTTTTTTTTTTATCATTTCTAGAAAGACTATGGACTACAGGTCATGAAATAAGTGATGTCTTACTCTTATTTTTGGCCCAGTGCCATGCTCAGCATCTCAGCCTTCCAGTCACCTGTCAGAGAGATTTTGTCACTGGGGGATATAGGCATAAAGCCAACATCCCCCAAATAACCTGGACAGGTACAAAGCTCTTCCACTGTACACCAGTAAAGGGGACAGTTGAACCCTCACTGCATCTACTTCCTGCTTTATGAACCAGAAGCAAACAATGAGACCTATCATCCAGTAGGTTAGCACCAAGGTGAGCGTCATGGGGCAGGTCAGTCCAAAAGGGCTATTTACCCAAGGTAGACTGGGTGGATAGTGTAAAAATCTAAATCCTAATCAAGAGGAACCAAAGCCATACCTAGGAATACAATGTGGAATGTCATGTCTAAGGATCAAGATAAGTTTTCAAGATGAAGGTTCTAAGGAATATGGGGTCCAGTATGGTGAGAGTGAGACCTGCTGCTATAGCACCCAGGTCAGAACAGGAGACATGTAAACGATAAGGAGTAACTTGCTTTTGGCTTTGGGATTAATTATAGATGCAGGCGTGATACAGAGGGCAAAGACAACCAAATACACAGCTCCGTGAGTAGCCATCTGCAAGACCAAGACAGAAAGCAGAAAAAGGAAAGGAAGTACCTGAAAGAGGAAATGGTACGCAGTGGAAAGGAGGATGACAAAGAGTAGCAAAAACTCTGGTTTAATAAAACCAGGGCTCCACCCTTATCCAGCCACACTGAGCTGGTCACACCTTCCCAGATTCTCTGCTCTATCTTGCCTCCATGACTTTGCATGCACTTTTCCTTCTGCTTGACACATTCCTGGTTGGTCCACTTGAAAAATTCCTAAGTATTGGTGCAAAAGCAACTGCGGTTTTGAACTGGGAATTTTAAACCATTATAACTAGGCTCAAGCACATCTTTGTTAATCAAAATAGGAACTATTACTATCAACACATTTTTGCCAATGAGAAAGTTTGTTTATTCCAGTAGCATAAAAATCCATGCTTCAGGATTTGATGAACTCTTGGAAAGCATTTTCTGCATCTTTCTGTTTGTGGAAGTGTTTTCTCTGCAAAAAGTGTTGACATGCTTGGAGAAGTGGTAGTCGGTTGATGAGAGGTCAGGTGAATATGGCAGTTGAGGCAAAAACTTTGTAGCCTAGTTGGTTAAACTTTTGAAGTGTTGGTTGTGCGACATGCAGTTGGGCATTGTGGAGAAGAATTTGGTCCTTTCTGTTGACCAGTGCCGACTGCAGGCATTGCAGTTCTCCATGCATCTAATCGATTTGTTGAGCATACTTCTCAAATGTAATGGTTTTGCAGGAATTCAGAAAGCTGTGGTGGATCAGGCCAGCAGCAGACTACAAAACAGTGACCAAGACCTTTGGTTAATGCAAGTTTGGCTTTGGGAAGTGCTTTGGAGCTTCTCAGTCCAGCCACTGAGCTTGTCATCACTGGTTGTCTATAAAATCCACTTTTCATTGCACGTCACAATCTGATCAAGAAATGGTTTGTTGTTGTTGTGTAGAATAAGAGAAGGCAACACTTCAGAATGACGATTTTTTACATTTTTCCTCAGCTCATAAGGCACCCACTTACCGAGCTTTTTCACCTTTCCCATTTGCTTCAAATGCTGAATGACCTCGAATTCTTTGTCAGCTTCTCGGTAGTTGTAAGAGGATCAGCTTTGATGATTGCTCTCAATTGGTTGTTGTCAACTTCCCATGGCCAGCCACTACACTCTTCATCTTCAAGGCTCTCCTTTCCCTTTGCAAAACTTCTTGTACTGCCACTGCACTGTACATTCGTTAGCAATTCCTGGGCCAAATGCATTGTTGATGTTGCAAGTTGTCTCTGCTGCTTTACAACGCATTTTGAACTCAAATAAGAAAATCACTCAAATTTACTTTTTGTCTAATCTCATTTCCATAATCTGAAATAAATATAAAATAAACAGCAAGTAATAATTCATTAGCAAAAAAAAAAAGTGAGATGTGAATTAAAATGATGTGTAAAATACCCACATTTATTTAAGAATGTATTTCAATATCAAACAGCAAATTTCAACAATGCAAAAACCACGGTTATCTTTGCACCAACTTACCAGGGCTTGACTTATAGATGATTTTCTTTATAAATCTCTCCTTGAAACCTTACTTGCCAATTTATTTGAGCACTATGTTCCCAACACTATTCTAATTTAAGCCTCACCTCAACCCCATGTTATACATGCTGCTGTTATTCCCATTTTGCAGTGGAGAAACCTGAGACACCGAAAGGTTAAGGAGCACAACTTCTCCGAGGAAGAATCAGGATTCAAGTCTAGGTAGTCAGCTTGAGGGTGTGCAGTCTGAACTACACTACCCTGTGTGTTTCCTAGTGCAGAGTTAATCCAGCCTTACTGATGCCTTTAACCGTGCCTTGCACATATTACTGTAATATCACTTACCACACATCATGGTAACTATTTAAGTGGCTTTCTTACCCATTAAACTTGAAAGTTCTGGGTCAGCAAGTCAACAGCGAGTTAATCACTGTTATTCATAGCCTCATACTTGTTAACACCAGAAAATGTTCCCCCTGTATTTCTGATCTCAATTAATGACATAACCATTCACTCAGAATCCAAACCAGAAATGTGGGGATTGTCCCAAGCTTATCCTTTCTTCCCCATTCGCATCACAACCAAGTTCTGTCAGTTCATTCTCCTGAATTATTCTCAAATTTATCCTTTACATTCCATCTCCACAGCCACGACCTATTCACACCTGAACATTTTTTCCTGAGTTACAGCAGCCAGCTTTCCATTCTTCTTACTTCCTGACTTCCTCTCACTCCAATCTATCCTCGCAGCTAGTAGTAATTTAACATGTCACTCACTCATCATTGTCACTGTTTCCCGGACCCCAAACATTTTTCCCCACACATCACACCCCTGTAGATGTTGCTTCCTCTTTTGGGACAAACTTCTCCTGACTTCTTTGTTTCTATAGTTCCCATTCATCATCATCTGAACACCCAACTCAATCAGTTTACATTACTTTCCATTCCACAGTTACTGGAAGCTCAGTTGGGCTCCAATGCTACCCATTCACCCACAGTGAAACTAAGCATTCTTGTTTATTTCTGTCATGACTGGTCTTCCATGACCCTGTTTTGGGTTTTGTTTGGAATATATACCTAGAAATGAGATTTAAGGATTTGGGTAGCTAATCAAAGTCACAAAGCCTGGAAAATCAAGGATTGGTGTGAATGATTATTCAGATGTGGCTAAATTTACATTTTTACTTTGTTTTTGTGCAAATAATATACTTAATATTCATGATGTTGTGAATGATTAGAACTCCTGGGGTCTCTCTTTAACTGAAGGGGAGACCTCCAACGTTCAGGCATCTCAACTAGTCTAAAAGAATGAAGCTCATGCCATAGCCTCAAAGATGGTCCAAGAGGCCTACAGCCTTACTTAGACTATCATTTTGTTGTTTGGGGTATGTAATTAGTTCTTTTGCATGGCTGTAAAGAGGTACATGAGGCTGGGTAATTAATAAAGAAAAGAGGTTTAATTGGCTCACCATTTTGCAGGCTGTATAGGAAGCATGGTCCTGGCATCTGCTTCTGGTGAGGGCTTCAGGAAGCTTTCCATCGTGGTGGAAGGCAAAGGGAGAAGCAGGCATCTCACATGGTGAGAGAGAGAGCAATGGTGGGGACTTGGGGAGTGTCACACTCTTTTAAGTAACAAGCTCTCACATGAACTAACAGACCTAGAACTTACTCATTACCATGGGGAAGGCACCAAGCCATTAGTGAGGGATCCACCTCCAGGGTGCAAACACTGCCCTCAAGGCCCACCTCCAACACTGGAAGTCACATTTCAACATGAGATTTGGAGGGGACAAACATCCAAACCATATCCAGGGTGGGAGCGTAAGGTGGGTGTGAGTAACATCAACCATCAGTGGTCCACCTCATTACCATAAGGAGAATTTTATGCCATAGCTGATGAGTAATCTGGGTGCATTTCTGTTGATTCCTCCTTATGGCATCATTGTTCCTACATCATCTTCAGAGGTCAGGCTGTTTTCTGCTCAGGAGGGTTTATGCACACTTAATTTCCTCAGTTCTGCCACATTGCTCTCCAGAAGGGTGTTGTATTATCCACACTCATATGAGTAGTGCAAGAGAGAGATAATTTTCCAAGTCTTGCTAATTTGGGGTGCACTCTGATTTTCATTCAGATGGGTATAAAGTGATGTGTTTGTATTGTTTAAATTTTATCTTATTATACCTTGAGTAATGAGGTTGAGAATCTCTTCATATACTGGTTATCATTTCATGACCCCTTTCTTTGAATCCTATAGTCATAACTTTTGCCTGTTTTTGTATTGCATTCATTTTTGTTTCTGATTGGTTCATGAGAGTCCCTTGTACTTTCTAGATTAATCCCTTGTTGGTTTTTAAAGTTGCAAATATGTCTTCCTAATCTGCCACCCATATGTTAATGTAATCTACAGAGTGGTTTATTGGACAGAGGTCTTTAATTTTGATGTTGTCAAAAAACAGTTTTTGCCTTATGGTTTGTGCTTTGGGGTTCTTATTTGAGAAGTACTTCTGCGCCCAATGATTTATTTTTTAATTCTCATGTTTTTCTCCATTCACTTTATAGTTTTACCTTTTATATTTAGGTATTTTATACCTCTTGAGTTCACTCTTATATATGATATAAATTCTGGGTTCAAGCTTAATTTTTATGCATATGGTGAGCCGGGGTTCTGAATACCATCTACTAAACAATTCATCAGTCCATCTACCTCCCCTTACATCTGTCTATGAGGCTATTTCTTTAATACACCAAATCTCCCTCTCTCTTTTCATGTATTTGCCTGTCTTTACCACCACACTGTTTTTACTTACTGTAGTTTTAAAGTAAACTTTCATAATTGGGAGGGCAGGCCCCTTTACTTTGCCCTCGTTTTTGTCTTAAACATTATTCTTAAATAAAATGTTACAACTCTGTTGAAATATTAATAATCAAGGTATTAATATTAATCTTTGAATATTAATGTTAGTACTCAATAACAAGCAATAAACAATAAAATAAACAATTTTCCCTCAATAAAATGCCTTGTGCATTTTTACTTAGGTTTATTTCTAGATATTTTATAGTTATTTTACTATTGCAAATGGCATTTTGTTTTTCATTATATCTCCTCCTGTTTTCTGTTTGAACTTTCTCTTTTTTTTTTCTTCAACTTTTATTTTAAGTTCAGGGGTACATGTGCAGAATACGCAGGTTTGTTACATAGATAAACCTGTGCCATGGTGGTTTACTGCACAGATTAAGCATCACTTAAGCATAAAGCTCAACATCCATGAACTGTTCTTCCTGATGCTCTCCTGCCCTTTGCACCCTCCACCCCCTCCACCACCAGCAGGCCCCAGTGTGTGTTGTTCCCCTCCCTGTGTCCGTGTGTTTTCATTGTCCAGCTCCCACTTGTAAGTGAGAACATGCTGTGTTTGGTTTTCTGTTCCTGCTTTAGTTTGCTGAAGATAATGGCTTCCAGCTCCATCCAACTCCCTGCAGAATACATGATCTCATTCTTTTTTATGGCTGCATAGTATTCCATGGTGTATATGTACCACATTTTCTGTATCCAGTCTATCACTTATGGCCACTTCCATGTCTTTGCTATTGTGAATAGTGTAGCAATGAACATATGCAGGCATGTATCTTTATAACAGAATGATTTATATTCCTTTGTGTATATACCCAGTAATGGGATTGCTGAGTCAAATGGTATATCTGGTTCTAGATCTTTGAGGAATCACCACACTGTCTTCCACAGTAGTTGAACTAATTTACATTCCCAGCAACAGTGTAGAAGTTCCTTTTTCTCCATGTCCTCACCAGCATCTGTTGTTTCTTGACTTTTTAATAATCATCATTCTGACTGGTGTGAGATGGTATCTCATTGTGATTTTGATTTGCATTTCTCTAATGATCAGTGATGTCGAGCTTTTTTCATATGTTTGCTTTGTTTCTTGTAAATTTGTTAAAGTTCCCTGTAGACTCTGTATATTAGAGCTTACAAAGATTGCAAAGATTTTCTCCTATTCTTTAGGTTGTCTGTTTGTCTGATGATAGTTTCTTTTGCTGTGCAGAAGCTCTTTACTTTAATTAGATCCCATTTGTCAATTTTTACTTTGGTTGCAATTGCTTTTGGCATTTTTGTCATGAAATCTTTGCCAATACCTATGTCCTGAATGGTATTGCCTAGGTTTTCTTCTAGGAATTTTATAGTTCTGGGTTTTACATTGAAGTCTTTAATTCATTTTGAATTAAATTTTGTATAAGGTATAAGGAATTCATAATATCTTCTAACTGGTTAATTGACGTGATGCTAAATTTTATGTATCAACTTGACAAAGCTATGATACCCAGATGTTTGATTAAGCACCAGGTATACTTTAGATGAGACTGATTCTTAAATCAGTAGACTTTCATAAAGCTGATTACCCTCCCTAATGTGGGTGGGCCTCATTCAATCATCTTAAGGCCTCAAAGGAAAAAAATTGAGGTTCCCTGAAAAAGAAAAACAATCTGCCTTCAAAATAAAACTGTCTCTCCAGCCTGCTAGCCGGCCCTGCAGATCTTGGGACTTGCTAGCCCCAACAATTGCATGAACCAGATCCTGAAAATAAATAAATGAGAGCAAGGGAGAAATATATATACAAAATCAGCTGTATATATATACACATATAAATATAAATATATATCCACATGCAAATATAAATAAAAAATATATACACACACCATATATATATATATATAGCTAGTTTTGTTTCTCTGGGAACCCTAATACATGGATACAGAAGAGGACAAATTCTTATGTCATTAATTATGTTAATTATCCTTAGTATTATTCGTTACTATTTCTTTTCACAGATTTATCAAGATAAAATTCATATATCCCAAAGTTTATTCATTTAAAATATATAATTTTATATTTTAAATATGCAATTTTATATCTAAAAGAACTTTGAAAATTCTTTTGGTGCAGATAATCATGTTTTTGATGCAGGTGATCATGTAAGTCACATGATACATATCATATTTTCCCTTTCCTTTCTGTCTTCATAGCTTTTATGTCTTCTTTCTCTGCTTTTATTTAATTTTTTGTCTTATTGCATTGGCAGAACTTCTGATACTGTTTTAAGCAATATAGTAGTACTGATAGCGAGAAAAATCCCTCTCTTATTCCCTATATTAAAAGGATTGAGTCTATATTTCTCTATTGCACAGGATGTTTGCTGAAGGTCCTTATATGTAGACTTTATAAAGGTAAGGAGACTGTCTTCTAGTCCTAATTTTCGAATATTTTTCTAGGTTTTTCTACCACTTCCTGAAATAACTCTTCATTAATTATGGCATAATATCTCTTAAATATACTAAGTATTTTATTAGCTAACAAATTTATATTAATATAATGTGATATAATAATATTATTAGTAATAATGTTATTGTGATATTATTGGGAGGCTGAGGCAGGAGAATCACTTGAACCTAAGAGGCGGAGGTTGCAGCGAGCCGAGATTGTACCACTGCACTCCAGCCTGGGCGACAGAGTGAGACTCCGTCTCAAAAAATAAAATAAAATAAGATAAAAAAGAATGAAGGAAGATAAACAATAAAAAATATGTCAGATGGTTGTAAGTGCAGAAAATAAGTGTGAAGCAAGTAAAGGGACAGGCAATGTGTGTAGCAGTCATATTTTAAACCTTTTTGACATAATTTTATTCTTATAAAAATCATTTTTACAAAATAACACCAGTGATATATACATGTCCTTCACCCCAATTCCTTATTTTTAGCGTTTTACCGTATTTGTTGTCCTTACTGTCTCACTGTTATCATATAGACAAATATGTCTATAGATGTAAATATATATATCTAGATCATCTTAAATTGCAGATGTAGTGGCTCTTTATCCTTATGTACTTCAGTGTTTATTTTCTAAAAACTACCCAGTGCTTTGGAGGCTAAGGCGAAAGGATCATTTGAGGTCAGAATTTCAATACCAGCTTGGACAACATAGTGAGAACCCATCTCTAAAATAAAAAGTTAGCTGGGTGTGGTGACACACGCCTAAAATCCTAGCAGTTCAGGAGGCTGAGGCAGGAGGATCACTTGAGTCCAGGAATTCGAGGCTCCAGTAAGCGATGATCATGTCACTGTACTTCAGCCTAGGTGACAGTGAGACCCTGTCTCTAAAAAATGAACAAATACATAAATACATTAAAAAATGTAAAACAATAATCTCTTACATACTATATACAATAATCAAAATCAGAAAATTAACATTGATAGAATACTATCATTTTATCTATACGCCTTATTCAGAGTTCACCAATTGTTCCCAGAATGGTTTTTTGTTTGTTCGTTTTGAGATGGAGTCTTGCTCTGTCGCCCAGGCTGGAGCGCAGTGGCATGCTCTCGGCTCACTGCAACCTCTGCCTCCTGGGTTCAAGTGAAGCTCCTGCCTCAGCCTCCCGAGTAGCTGGGACTACAGGCGCATGCCAACATGTCCGGCTAATTATTTGTATTTTTTGTAGAGATGGGGTTTCACTGTGTTAGCCAGGATGGTCTCGATCTCCTGACCTCATGATCCGCCCGCCTGGGCCTCCCAGTGTGCTGGAATTACAGGCATGAGCCACCGCGCCTGTCAATGTGTCTGTTGTTATTGGCTCAGACCACAGCCTGGCTCCAGCCTTGCTCTGACTAGGTGTACCCGTAGCTGTACTGGGCTGGCTGCTGATTTTGACTTTCAGAGGCAGGTAGGTAGTGACTATAGTATACTCAGAGTAATGTGGGAGAATAAAAGGGCACCTGTAAATTTCCCTCCCCTACCACCTCCCTCATCTACAGTGCTTGTTCTTCTCTGGTCCAGGAATATCTCCTGTTTTATTTACACAGGTGGAGTCTGTCTTTGTCTTCCTTTTTCATCTGAAGTAGTTGCAGGGTTGGCCCTTGGAAAGGGGGTCTAACGCCATGTTAATTTTCTATCTTATGTGGTGTTTTAATGAGCATTAAATGAAGTAACTGTATAAAAGCACCTGGAGAAGAGCATGTCATCAGTAAGTAGTATCCACAACTGTTATTAATGATTAGCATCATGATCACTAATAATAACCTTTGCATTTTTCAAAATAAGGATTCTCATTAACACATACAAAGTCTCTTCTGCATTTGAGACTCCATGCTGAGTGAAAAGATACAAAATATATTTCACAGGGGCTTTGTGTCTGTAGGTGACACAAACTATTGAATATTTTCAACGCACACAGCTGAGGGGCACTTTCCCACTCGGAACAGAGAGGGCGACCATGGCACATCAGAAAGGAAATGGTTTCTAAAAAGCCTTGTCAGTTTGCCAACAGCTCTTACTAGATTTTTACAGAGACACAGTGATAACCATGAACATCAACATGCAGGGCCATGACTGTGGCCAGAGATCCAGGTGGACATTCAAAGAGACTGAGGATAACATCTGTGATATGGTGGGAAGAGTTGGAGACAAGGAGTCTAATGTTTGCAGTGTATTTAATTGTTCTGGTTTAAGAACTGTACCAGCCACTTGGTAGCCCTGTGACTTTGGCCAGCTGTCCAGCATTTTCTGATCCTCAGTTTAATTTCCTTATGGACCAAATGAGGATATAAATGTCATACTCATCTGACTCAGAAGGTGGTTTTGAGGTGCAAAAGAATGAATGGATATTCACTTGCTTTGTAAATAAGTACAAATGCATTGCATTGATGGTGTGCTATAGAGTGGATTGTCTTAGGGTAGCTTTAAATCCTGGATGTAGTCAAGCTGCATAACTGGATCCAATACTTTATTTTGTAATCACTGATGAATTCCTGATTGGTGGGCCTAAGTTCATTTGCTAATTTCTTCTTCAGGGCTGAAAACTATAACTATTACAATCTGTCATCCCCCACACCACAAGGTGTTTTCATTTACCTTGAGTGTAGACGTGAGTTAATCACATCAGTTACTCACAGTCTAATTTCTCTCTTCTGCAGCCAAGTATTTTAGGCCACTGGCCAAACACTGTGGTTAAAGAATGCCACAGGTGGAATTTAGCTATGATGCTTTTATCCCATTACAATGAGTAATGCAGCAGCTCCCTGCAATGATAAAATACATTATATTTCCACCAGAGAAAGAAAAAGACAGTGTTAGCCCAATTCAAAAAGAGGCCATCCCCGTGCTTTCATTATTATGGAATTCTACTTGTGAAAGGTTTTCCCATATGCAGCAATCTTTCCTTGTCTGTCTTCATGCTCCTGCCAAACTAGAATGAATCTACAACCTTTGGAGCCGATTAGTGATGTTGAGTATGTCAGCACTCTGAGACCACTGTGAAAATATCCTCCTGGGTCTGTTGAAAGAGCAGGAGAGGCAGAAGCATTTCTTTTCCCAATTAAAGGGTGTTGAGACATGATTTCATTCCTTTCTCCCTCCAGTTGTTGTAGGGAGACAGTGTTGACCATTTTACGCATTTCACAGGAGTAGAACTGAAGGCACAGAGGCTTGACTATGAAGACATTATGTGCGGTGAGAAGAGAAGAGCTTTCCAACTTTCAATTTTAGGAAATATGACCCTCTCCCACTCCCCAAACTTCTTCCGTGATGATAACAAATCAGTTCTCCCCACCATAATATGTGACCTAAATTTCATAATAATCTTGCCCAAGACCAAACAAGTCTTGGGCAAGACTTGGGGAATCTGGGGTACAAACCCAGGTCTTTCTAATCCCAAAGCTTACAGACTTTCTACGAGGTCATTGTGTTAGATGCTTTACGTGTGCTGTCTCATACCAATCCCCACAGGTTCCAAAACTTATCTTCCTTTAACTACCTGAAGCCCAGAACAAACAGGCCATATTTTTTTCCATAAAGAATCAAAACAAAATAATACCTTTACATATAATAACACAGAATGTTGAAAATGAAGAAAGTTCTGGAAAAATCCAGTATGCATTGTCACCATATACGTTTTTCTTGGGCTCTAATATTTCCAATAAATATTCACTAAATGTCTACTGCCCTTCTCAGCCTGTGTTAGAAGATCAGTAGATTTAAAATATGGGCAATCAGACCCTGTCATCGTGATTTATCTTCTCTGCTTTAGGAATCCAGCTCGCATCTTACTGACTCCTGGCAAAAAGGCTCAGAAACAGGACCTTCAACACAATCCAAGTCCAAATGAGAATATTAGTTTTCACTCTATGAATCACTAAACATTATGGTTCAACAAAGCAATAACTCCACACTTTCAATGCCAGTAGTGTATCAGCATTGTATTCAAAAGCAGTTAAAGAATTAAATGCATCTTGCTGTTTTCAAAACCCGTGAGGAATTACCCACGGAGCAGCGTGTCAAGACAGCACAAAGCTGATGGGCATCTAGGAGAGGAAGGGAGCAAGGCCACCCCCAAACCACTGGGCCTGAGCACAGCACGGGACCGTCCCACAGGTCTGTGACCCACACCGCAGGCAACTCTGCCCTGTAGGACTTGGATAAGAGCCAGGAGTCAGGGCCTGAACTTCTGGGAAGATTCTACAGTCCTCAAGGGACTGTAGAAAAATAAATAATTCAGATAACCTTGTAAAGAACAGGCTAAGGAGGAGAATAAAGAGAGTTTGGTGACACATATTTTCCTTATTAGTGAAGGCTCACCCTTTTGGAGGAAGGAAAGGAATGTTTATAAGATCAGTAGCAAGTAAGTGAGCACATGCCTAATTTGGCAAATATTTCCTGTTTCTCTCAAGCTATTTGGAGTCCAATTACTCTTATAAAATATTTTACATTACTTACAAAATAAATTTGACCTGAAGAGTGAGGCACCACTTGGCAATAAGGGCCATTAAGGAAAAAAAATTTAATATCCTTTAAATTTCACATCTTACCTCTCCTTAAACTAGCAATGTGGCATCCTGTTCAACACCTACCCACCCTGAGATTAAAACAAAGGAAACTTGTCATTTTCCAAAGACTTCCAACACATAGCACCTAAGCTAAAAAAACGAAACCCAAAAATTTCATCTGGTTTATCCGGACATTTTATTTTTTTAATCGATTGGTGTTTTTATATGTTAATCTTTTGGTATTAAATTCCATTATTATTGTATTAAGTCAGAGATCAAGACACTGAGACATGCCTCATAGCTTCCTTGGAATTTTTGATGCTGATTTTGAGTTAGCATAGAATTGATTTTTATACATGTTTAATTGGCGCTGAAATTTAGGAAAAACTCTTAGGTTGCAAGGATATAAATTTGATGTACATTTTTAAGAATCAGCTGTATTAATGATATTATTCATATTAAGGGAGGAGACCACCCCTCATATTGTCTTATGCCCAATTTCTGCTTCCAAAGAAAGAAAACGTAAAACCAAAAGCAGAAATGAAATCCACAAGCAGACAGCCCGGTGCCACACCCTGGGCCTGGTAGTTAAAGATCGACCCCTGACCTAATCGGTTATGTTATCTGTAGATTACAGACAATGTATAGAAAAGCACTGTGAAAATCCCTATCCCGTTTTGTTCCGATCTAATTACCGGTGCATGCAGCCCCCAGTCACATACCCCCTGCTTGCTCAGTTGATCACAACCCTCTCACGCACACCCCCTTAGAGTTGTGAGCCCTTAAAAGGGACAGGAATTGCTCACTTGGGGAGTTCGGCTCTTGAGACGGGAGTCTTGCGGATGCCCCTGGCCAAATAAACCCGTTCCTTCTTTAACTCGGTGTCTGAGAAGTTTTCTCTGCAGCTTGTCCTGCTACAATATCACCTATAATCTTTTTTGTATGTATATACATATGCATACATACAAACTACTTTGGTCTGCTTCTACTCTCATTGCTCTGACACCAAATATGTGTGGTTCTGCTACACCAACAACCAGTTCTAAAACTCTCTGGACATCAACTAGGTGTCCAGTGATTCAACTGAATTTTGATATTAAACTGGTAGTGTCAGACCCCACAACTTCTATGATTCAATGCCACAAGACTGCTCCTACTTCAGACACCAGTTGGCAAGCCTAGGCCTCCTGTACTTCAGATTGACTAGCTATAAATTGGAGCCTCCCATGACCCTCTCAATTAATTTGCTCTAACAGCTCACAAAACTCATGAAATGTTTATTTACTATTACTGGTCTATTATAAAGAATACAACTCAGGCACAGCTAGGTGAGAGATGCATAGAACAAGGTATAGGGGTGGTGCAGGGCCCGGAGATGCCATGCCCTCTCCAGAACGCCACCTTCTTAGCACCTCAATGTGTTCACCAACCCAGAAGCTCCCTCAACCCCTTTGTTTAGAGTTATTTTAGCGGAGGTTCCATTACATAAGCATGATTGATTAAAACATTGGCCATTGACAATTAACTCAATCCCCAGCCCCTCTCTGCTCCGCAGAAGTTGGAGAGTGGGAGCTCAGAATTTCAACCCTTTAATCACATGTTTGGCTCCTCTGGCAGCCAGCACTCATCCTCTAAGAGTAACCTCAGTAGCAATAAGCTCAGTAGCATGGTTGAATGATGCTTATTATGAATAACAAAGAGGTTCCCATCACCTCTATCACTCAGGAAATTCCAAAGGTTTTAAAAGTTCTGACAGAAACCAGGAGGAAAGACCAAATATATATTTGTCATTATAACACAGTATCACAATGTAAGTATTCACCATGCATTTGTTCTGACAACGGATGGCTAAACAGGCCAGTTTGTACTCAAAGCCACTCCTTTTATATTACGACTTTTTCATTCTTGAACTCCTGCTAGCTTTGCTTCATCTTTCATTTAATTGGAATGGATCTTCAAATAATTATATCAGGAAGGGCAGGTACATTGTTGGCATATTTTTTGAGCTTCTGTTTTCCAGAAAATATATTTCTATTGCCTTCTTAACAGTTGACTGAGTCTAAAATTCTTGGGTCTGGAGCTCTTCAGTGAGGGAGGGAAAAAACATTACTTTCTTGTCTACTGGCATTTAGGATAGTAAATGAGAAACTGAGCTAAATTGATGTTTGTTTCTTTATAAAACCTGTTTTCCTTATTCAGATCATAATTGATTTTATCTTTATTCTAGTCATTTGTCTTTATCCAAATGTCTAGATTTATGTGTCATTTCGTTGACTTACATGGATTTGCAGAAAGTGTTTTATTTCATAGTTTCGAAACCACTTTTGCAAAAATTATAACTAAGGAAATTATGACAGTGAAAAAGATCTGACCTAACCAGCTCCATCTTGCTTCTAAATCTCTAAGCTGTTCTTGTTTATTCCTGGGCATAGGCTAAACTAACCTTGGGAAGTAGTTTATAGTTTAACTTTGAAACAAAAATGGTAATAGCCCTTCCCAAAATAAACCCCCTTCTTGCCTGGGGACCAGTCTGCTTTTGTAGGATTAACAAATTAGCTACAAGATTAGATATGATGGTTTAGGAGCCATGCAGCCTCTGGCTGTAAGAGTCTGAACCTCCCCAAATTACTTCTGTAAATAACATCACTGTTGATCAGTGCTTGTGGTATTTTGTAAACTTTGCTTTCTGATGCACCAGCTGACACGACCCAAACAGGTAATCTGGCTCAACCAGTTCTTTTTCTTTCTTTTTTTTTTAAATTATACTCTAAGTTCTAGGGTACATGTGCACAATGTGCAGGTTTGTATATGTATACATGTGCCGTCTTCCTGTGCTGCACCCATTAACTCGTCATTTACATGAGGTTTATCTCCTAATGCTATCCCTCCTCTCTCCCCCACCCCACAACAGGCCCTGGTGTGTGATGTTCCCCTTCCTGTGTCTAAGTGTTCTCATCGTTCAGTTCCCACCTATGAGTGAGAACATGCAGTGTTTAGTTTTCTGTCCTTGTGATAGTTTGCTGAGAATGATGATTTCCAGCTTCGTCCATGTCCCTACAAAGGACATGAATTCATCCTTTTTTATGGCTGCATAGTATTCCATGGTGTATATGTGCCACATTTTCTTAATCCAGTCTATCATTGATGGGCATTTGGGTTGGTTCCAAGTCTTTGCTATTGTGAATAGTGCCTCAGTAAACATATGTGTGCATGTGTCTTTATAGCAGCATGATTTATAATCCTTTGGGTATATACCCAGTAATGGGATTGCTGGGTCAAATGGTATTTCTAGTTCTAGATCCTTGAGGAATTGCCA
>NW_016806417.1:1175209-1220451 GCF_001698545.2 Rhinopithecus bieti
ATCAACGAGACAGTTTGTTATAATTTCTGTTCTTTTACATTTGCTGAGGAGTGCTTTACTTCCAATTATGTGGTCAATTTTGGAATAAGTGCGATGTGGTGCTGGGAAGAATGTATGTTCTGTTGTTTTGGGGTGGAGAGTTCTATAGATGTCTATTAGGTCTGCTTGGTGCAGAGCTGAGTTCAATTCCTGGATATCCTTGATCTATCTAATGTTGACAGTGCGGTGTTGAAGTCTCCCATTATTATTGTGTGGGAGTCTAAGTCTCTTTGTAGGTCTCTAAGGACTTGCTTTATGAATCTGGGTGCTCCTGTATTGAGTGCATATATATTTAGGATAGTTAGCTCTTCTTGTTGAATTGATCCCTTTACCATTATGTAATGGCCTTCTCTTTGTCTCTTTTGATCTTTTTTGGTTTAAAGTCTGTTTTATCAAAGACTAGGATTGCAACCCCTGCTTTTTTTTTGTTTTCCGTTTGCTTGGTGAATCTTCCTCCACCCCTTTATTTTGCTGGCTGGGTTCTGCGATCCCATCCAGGAACAGAAGTCAGCAAGAAAAACTCACTTCGACTCCCTATGATTTCAATTCCAAACCAACCAGTCACCACTGCCCACTTCCAGAGCCCCACCTACCAAATTATCCTTAAAAACTCTGATCTCCAAGTTTTTGAAGAGACTGATTTGAGTAATAATAAAACTCCTGTCTCCCGTACAGCTGGCTCTGCATGAATACACTTTCTCTATTGAAATTCCCTTGTATTGAGAAATCCGTTCAGTCTAGGCAGCAGGCAAGAACCCATTGGGTGGTTACAGTTTTGATTATAGTAGTCTTTTCTGCTTTTCCTAGGGTTTCATTCAGAAATTATACTTATTCATAAGTTAGCCATCTATATCTCTCTTTAGTTTTATCATCTTTTTTCCCATTATGGTTCTTTTCTTTTTGCATAATTTCTCTACATTCTGGAAATGTTTTTACAAATGTGCCCTTCATATCACTGATCAGTTTTTTTACACATCAGTTCTACTGTCCTCCAATGTAAACTTTAGCACTGCTATTGTCTTTTAAGATTCCTTGAAATTCGCTGAGTCTATTTTAATCCTACATTTCAATCTTTTAATCTCAATCTGTTGTCTCTTTATGGCTGTCTGCTTATATTTCACATGGATATATTGTTGTTGTCTAGTGAATTTACAAAACAGCTTCCCAGACTTTTCTTTGGGATCATGTATAGGTATCTGTAGAAATGCCTTCCTCTTATTTTTCCCCAGTAATAAGCCAGAGGTCCTGCCTGGAGGTTATTTTTTCCCATCGTCACCATGCTGTTTTCTTACAATTTTTATTCCTTAAAAAAGGTGATGTCTAGTAATTCCTCATATTTATTTTCAGACAGAGTGAACAATAGCCTTTTTCCTCTTCTCTTTCTACTTTATTGATTCCTTGTCTCCAGTCTAAAGTGCAGGGCAGATTGATGGGCATTTCTTCCAGATCCATGACCAGTATCAGTGTCAAAAGACAAAAATCACAGCACATTTAAAGATCCCAGTTAGCTTTATTAGCAGTTCTAGAATCCATAAAATAGAATAAGTGTTCAGAGGAACTGAGCAGCAAGGATTGGCTTTATAGGCAGAGATGGGCTGAAGAAAGAGAAAGCAAAGAAGAAATGTGTTAGTTTCAAAGTTACTTTCTTCATAAGGTGGGGGCAGGGAGACAGAGCAATAGAAAAAGAAGTGATTCGTTAACATCAGGTGACTTCAGGCTACTTCTTTTGGGTAAGGATTAAAGCAGGGCCTACTGAAGATTGAAATTGATCTGTTTGTGAAATTGGATATTATGTCTCTTTCCTGATTTCTCCGAAGGTCAGAGAACAACTAGTTTGTGTTTGGTGACTTGAAACTTTAGCATGAGTAGCTCCATTTTGATTTTTTGTTTAATCTGTTGGAGTCTAGCACAGAAATTTATTCCAAAACTTGTAATTTTTATTTAACACTAGCGAGATTTTAACTAGTGAATAATCTTCCTGCTGCTTTCACGCCTTAGTTCTCTGATGCTGTGAATCCAAACAGTATATGAAAATTGATCATTCCAAATGACAATGGAAAAACCAAACTTCCTTAAACTAGTTTATTTTGAGCCAATATGAGTGACCATAGCTTGAGGAAACACAAAGTGTGATGGAGAAAGTCAGGTTATAATTTGGTTTTGTACATTTCCGGGAGACAGGAATTGCAGGTAAAATCATAAATCAATACATGGGAGATATATACTGGTTTTGCCCTAAAAAGTGGGACAACTCAAAACAGGAACTTAACAAGTCCAAGATGGCTTTTAGGGATTCTTTAGTTGGCAATTGGTTGAAAGGGTTAAGCTTTGTCGAAATACTTGAAGTCAGTAGAAAGGAATGCCCGAGTTAAGATAAGGGGGTTTGTTACCTGGCATGTGATGCCATGCTAGGGTCAGATTGGAAGTAAGCCACACTATACTGGATCAAAAAATATGTTTAAGGAGATTGTATGGCTTGTAAGGTGTTAAGTTTTCCCAGACCTACTGAAAAGGATTTTGAGCCAGAAAAAAAGGTCACAGAGTTCAGTGTTCACAAGCTTTCTGTACTGTGTGAGTTTTTCCTGCCTCAGCCTCAAACTTCACTGTTTTTTTTTTTTTTTTTTTTTTTTTTTTTTTTTTTTTTAATGGGATGGAACTTTTCAGAATGTACTCTGCTGAAGTTCTGCCCTTTGTATGTCCTAGTTGAGCTCTGAGATTTATAGTCCCTGCCTTAGAATTAAAAAGTGGAAGGTGGAAGAAAGACTGAAGGATAAAGACACTGCTAATCTTGTAGGTACAGGTCCTAGTTCTTAAGTCTGCAGGAGATGATATGGAATGAAAGAAACACCTATTAGTTCATTAAATATTGAACCAGGTCATGGTGCAAACTGGTTTTTTAAAGTATTATATTGAGTATTGAGGCATTCAAACTCCTAACAATAACTTGTCTATAAATTCCAGTTTCTAATCCTGGGAATTTTCTCTTATTCTGCTTCCTTATGAGTATTTTATTGAGAAGCTGGGAGAATCCGCATTTGGAGCTACTTACCAAGCAGCATTCTGAACAAGAATTTTATAATGATGGTTGTTAGTAACCCTTTTGTTGTAAAGATGGTCAAAATCATCAAATCATCAGGCATTGATCAGTAGGTAACCTTAAATATTGTCCAGTCCAGTGCATCTACTTGAGATATAGATCAAAAATTCCATCAGAGAAGACTCTAAAATTTCCCTCTCAGCCCTTCTCTCTACTCCTGGCTATAGGTCAGGGCTGCACCTGCAATGTCTCAGGGAAGTTGGGTCCTGACTGCCCTGACAGCTTTCCTCGGGAATCCTGGTGCATTCTGTCACATCTCACAGTTGCATCCCCTGTTCACACCAGGAAATGAATTCGTGTCTCTACCTTTCCTTTCCTCCTCATTCCCCTCCCTCCCCAACTCCTACCACCCCCAGCAAAACATGCTAATCTCTGACAAAATTATTTCGCATTCATAATTATTTCCATTCATACTTGCAACATGCATATGAGAAAGGGTGAGAAGAAAAGTTGGGGCAGATCCTTGAGCTCAGTTGTAGGAAAAGCAAGTGAAGTGACACGTTTTGTTTATCTGTGTACATTCCCCTGTTCCTCTTCTCAAGTAGACATGGGGATGGTGCTTAGGTTCTCAGGCTCATGTGCTTTCTGTGTGTTCTTTCTGTCTGTCTCTCCTTCGTTCTCTTGCTTTCTCTCTATTTCTGTCTCTCATACACACATACATATACGCAAAGAGTATTAAGGATTGCCTATCCCTGTTATGACCTTAGTTGTCTCATCAGAGCAGAATAGAGTATCCAGTGGATTGTAATCCAAAGTGCATGGGATTTTAATATATCTTACATGGAAACAAAGAACAGTCTCTTCAATAACAACAACAACAACAAATGGTGGTGGGAAGAGGCATGATGGCAAAATACATTTGGGAAATGGTGATTAAGCAGGAACAGTCCTCATAGCAGAAACTCTTAGGATTTTCCCTATACTAATGTGCCTTGAGACACTGTCAACCAGGGTGGAATGAACAATGCTTCCTAATTTATTGAACCATGAATACCTCACAGGGATTGGGGCTTTTGCCCAGGACAATCATTTTTCAAAGCAGTGGACTAAATATCTTCCCCAATTTCCCCAAACCTTCTATATTTTGGACTTTAGAATGAGAAAGAGCTGCATTTAAAACCACATTAAGCTACTTGCTAGCTATGTGGCCTCTGGCATGTTGTTAAATCATGCTAAGCTTTAGTTTCCTTTTCTACAAGAATTTAAATAATAATATGTGTTTCATTGGTTATTGTGAGCATTAAATGATAGAAATTTCTCTCAAGTGCCTAGTAGAATGCTTTATTCCTTTTCCCTGAGGCAAACATTTCTGATTAAAAATTTTCAGATATGATAATAAATTTGGTTGACCCTGCTCAACACACAGATGTCCAACAAGTCACTAGTGTTTGAAGAAAAATCTCCCGTGCCCCCTCAGACCCCTATGTATTTGCCAGTGTGCCCAGACACTTCATATTCTGAACATTTGTGCTACAGCATTGAAAACAATGCTAAAAGGTAGAGGCCCTGGTGAACAATAACAGCACTTATGGGTGTCAGCTTCTCAGATCAACATCTACAAACCCACAAGACCCCTACAGAGGGAAGTGGCTGAAAGATCCTCTGTGTGGGGTCAACATTGAGGGGTAGGTTTTAAATTCTTACTCTACAACTCACTGGGTAGGGATAGGGTGACCAGTTCTTCCTTGTCTGCCCAAGTCATTCCTGATTTCAGCATTGAAAGTCCTGCATTTCAGCAACCCCTCAGTCCTAGGCAAGAGGGACAGTCTCATCCTAGATGGGGACCTGAGGCCCATATTAACCTCTTGAAGTCTTGGTATCCCATGTGAAAATAGGGGTCTAAGCCAAACAACCTCCAACGACCATTCTGGGGCTCAACTTTGATGTTCTGGGACTTTTTTTTTTTTTTTCCCTGAGACAGAGTCTCACTGTTGTTGCACCAGCTGGAGTATAATGGTGCAATCTCGGCTCACTACAACCTCAGCCTCCCGGGTTCTAGCAATTCTCCTGCCTCAGCCTCCAGAGTAGCTGGGCTTACAGGCGCCAGCCACCACACCTGGCTAATTTTTGTATTTTTAGTAGAGACGGGGTTTCACCATGTTGGCCAGACTGGTCTCCAGCTCCTGACCTCAGGTGATCCACTGGTCTCAGCCTCCCAAAGTACTGGGATTACAGGTGTGAGTCACGGCACACAGCCGGGGCTTTTTTGTTGGTGGTGTTGCGACCTAGAAAAGAATTCGAGTTTGTCAGGGCTCAGAACATGGTACCCCAAAAAAGATGGTGCTTTCATATATGGAATACTTTGAGCTGAAGGAGATTGGAAACATCTCAGAAGCAAGAAATTCTCTGATCTTCTCAGACATACACCTCTTTCTCGTTTCCTTATCTCTCCCTGAAGTTGAGCCATAGAAACTAGAACCCCTCTCCTCTAAAGCAAGCCATAAAACCTGGGAAGGTAACTCTCTGACCTCCTCTCATTTCCTTTGAAGGTTCTCATGTGACAGGAGTCCTGCTCCATTCCTGGGGAGCAGTGGTGGGGAAAGGAATATCATACAGACATGCAGGAAAGTCTGAAGAAACAAGCCTTGCAACATTCCCCCCAGTTTACCATTAGATCGGATCCTTTTTGTACAATCACATCTCTCTACAGCTATCCACTTTTTTCATCAGACTTAGCATAAAAATACAGTTTTTCCTGGGTGTTTGAGTCTTCATTTCTGATGGCCCCTGTGTCACCTAAAACTTTGTACATAAATTTATTATGCTTTTCTCTTGTTAATCTAGCTGTTGTTTTAGGAGTGTCAGCTGTGGACCTTGTGATGGGTGAAGAAAAGATACCACTTTTTCCTCATTACATGTTCTAGCAGCAGTTATGAATATAGACAGGATATAAAATGGTTTGCTTTTAGGAAAACCTCATTGGCTGTTGCTCATCAGCATGATCATTAAGAATAAAACCTCGATCCTATGATGACTTCTGTGTGACACTGGACAGTTCCCCTAGCCTTTGCGTACTTTGTTTATGAAGACTGAATGATGTATAAAACTCTTTAGCATAATACCTAGTACCTTGTTAGTACTTGATTTTAAAAGTAGGTATGTATGTATTATTATGTACTCATTAATCAATCAAAGATTTATTGAGCAATAACTATGTGCCAGGCACTGGGGATACAATTCTTGCTCTCATTATATGGAAGTGTTCACTGAGAAGTTCATGCACAGTTTAAATAGTATTAGAATATTCAATTCTTAAGGTCGCTATAATTCACTCTCTACCATCCAATGATTGAATCCACTTCACTTATTACCGCAAGGGATCTCCCAGGCTCTGCAGGACATGTGAATGGAAATGAGGATCACTCCACTTCCCAAGACAGCTGATTCAAATGTAGAGGCTATGGTGGGTGGTATCATCTCCCTGCCTTCAAGGGAATCCATACCTCCAACACTGCCGATTTTGCCTCACAAAAGTAACTAGCATGTGCATATCAAATAGCCTTGACCCATGTTAAAAATCACAGGCAGCATATTCCTTCCTTTCTTTTTTTAACAGTAATTCACAGCCAAGACATTATCTTTACCTGCCCTTCCTTTTGTGTGGTACCACTAGGGACCTCTGCCCTTCTTTTGTGTCGAATGGAGCTGATGCCACAATATCTGACTTGATTAACTACAATGTCCACATGGATATTTGATTAACTGCAAAGTCCACTTGCCCTCCTGCACAGCAAGGACTTCCCGTTATCATCACAGGATGCAGCACAGAGTGTTTATGCTCACATCAGCAGTGAGGTCCGCTTCCCTGGGGGATGAGGTAGCTGTTTACTGCTGTGGAGCTGGAACAACAGGAGAGCCATTGTCCTTTGCTTATTCAGGGTCCTCATGGCCTCCATCAAAAGGAGCCCCAGGATTTCTATCTTCCCCTTTAGTGACGGTGTGGAAAAGCTAAGGTGGAGAAACAGGGTAGATGTGCTAAGGATCTGGAAAAATTCTTTTTTTTTTTTTGTATATTTGAAAGGGACAGACACAAAGATTATTCAAAATACTTTTTATGAGCACAAATGTTGATGTGCTGTATCATCTCCTGTCTTCTTTTTTCTCTACGCTCAGACAGCACCCACTGGTGGTCAAGAATTTAGATCAAGTCTCTTTTCCTTCCCTTATACTTCCTCATTTCTTCCAACAATGATTGGCCAAACATTAAGGTTGGCTGACTGGGCAAATGAGATTTAGGAAGATTTGAGAATTTCAGTGCTATTATCTCATAGGGCAAATGTGACTGTCAGTGGCTGGGATCAAATTCTGGTTTGCCCTTGGCTAACGATCTCATCTTGAATTGTAGTTCCCATAATCCCATGTGTCATGGGAGAGGCCCAATGGGAGGTAATTGAATCATGGGGGTGATTACCCTCATGCTGTTCTTGTGAACTCTTGTGAGTGAGTTCTCACGAGATCTGACGGTTTTACAAGGGGCTTTTCCCCCTTTGCTGGGCACTTCTCTTTGCTGCCACTATATGAAGAAAGACATGTTTGCTTCCTCTTCTGCCATGATTGTAAGTTTCCGGAGGCCTCCAACCTCTTTCCTTTATAATACCCAGTCTTGAGTATGTCTTTATTAGCAGAGTGAGAACAAACTAATACTCCCTCTAACACTCTGTTTCCTCACCTTCAAAGTGGGGGTAATGAGAGTACACTTTATAGAGTTGACCTAAATTTTAAATAGAGTAATTGGTATAAAGCACTTAGAATGGGACCTGGCACTCAATGAAAGAGTAGTAAATGCATGTGCTTAATTCCTCCAAGAAGCTAGAGTTGAATTTGGAATCTCTGATCCTTTTACCTATGTATACCAGCTGCTTGCCCCTTTTAAAGATAAAAGGTCATGGGCATGATTGATGCTGAGCAAATAAGCATGGCCTCAAGGTCCGGATGAGGTTAGAGTTAAGCCAAGATCACTAGGCTGCCTCCCATACCTCTCAAGTACAGGGCAAGAAGGTTCTGCCTGGCCTGGGCTCCCCTTTCTCCTCACAGCTCAGAGTGGACTGTTACCTAAACATCTAGCTTATTTTGAGTTGATACTGTCTCCAGTTTCGTAAAGGGGATGTGAAGTGGCTTACAAAATGAAAGCATACAAGTGGAACAAGAGGAGGAGAACTAACTTTTATGGAGCACCTACTATGTGACAAATACTTTCATGTATAAAATATTATTCTCAAAATGACTCTGGAAGATGTGTGTTAATAACCCCATTCAAGAAAAGAGAAAACCGTGGCGTGAGAGAAACGTTACTTGCCTAAAATAAAAAAGAAACCATGTTCCAGAGTTAGGTTTTTTGTGGTTGTTGTTATTTTGTTTTGTTTTCTTTTCCTTTTTTTTTGAGACAGGGCCTCACTCTGTCACCCAGGCTGGAGTGCAGTGGCGTCATCACAGCTCACTGCAGCCTCAACCTCACGGGCTCAGGTGATCCTCCCATCTCAGTCTCCCAAGTACCTCGGACTACAGGCATGTGCCGACATGCCTGGCTAATTTTTGTATTTTTTGTAGGCATGGGGTTTTACCATGTTGCCCAGGCTGTTCTCAAACTCCTGGACTTAAGTGATTCACCCGCCTCAGCCTCCCAAAGGTCTTAAATTTAAGTCTGAGTCCGAAGTCCAAATTTTTGTCACCAACCAAGCTGCCTGACCAACTAAAAGATACTGAATGAAGCCATGCCAATTGCTAGAAAAGACTGAACTGTGAGGAGCCAGGGGCGCTGTATTTGAGCAGCTATCATCTCTTAGTCCTGACACTATCCCATGAGAGAAGTGTTTCTTGTCTCGTAGATGAGGATATTGAGGTTCAAAGAGGTTAGGTGACTTGCTCTGTAGGCAAAATGGAACTCGATCTCAAAGCCAGTCCCCTTGAAAGCTGTTTCTGGATGTGCTACTAAAAAGTGATGTAGATTACTCCAGGAAAAATCTGTCACTGACAAGGAAAATCCGTGCATGGGAGGCCTCAACTTCCTCATCTAAGAGACAAGAAAATAACACTTCTCTCATGGGAGAGTGTCAGGATTAAGAGATGATAACTGCACAAATACTTTTAATCCCTAAAGCACTTTATATGAGCATAAAGGATTACTAGTTCCATTGCCATTGTGGTGACTCATCCGGGACTCTGGGGGCAACAGCTGCTATGCAAAACATGAGCTCCCTTTTGCCAAAAAGATAAGGAACCTGTAGAGGAAGTGGCCAAATCCCCACTTTCAGATGCAAATAGAAAATGAGTGGCCTCAGTTCCTCGTGGAAGAACTATTCCCGTTGCAATGTGCAAAGAACAATGAGGAAACAAAAAGGCTCTGAGGAAATGGCATTAACGAGCATGCCTCAGCCCAGCAGTCTGAGTTCTTCAGAATGGAAAAATTTAAATGGTTGAATCACCAGGGGCAGGAGCAATGGGAATTTTTCCTCATATAGTTACAGTTCAGATATTCATTTGATGGCATCCTTGATCATCTTACCTCTTACTCAATGACTCTGCCATCATTGTACATGCAGCAGATGTTTAACAAGTATTGATTATGCTCCAGGTTTGGAGTAAGGGAAGTGAACAAGGTCAACAAAGTTCCTGGCCTCATAGAATATACCTTCTAGTAGGGGAGGATGAACAGGAAACAACCAAGCAAATAAATAATAAGATGGTTTCGGGTGATAGTAAGAATAATGGAGAAAACACAAGATGGTGGAGTTGAATCCAACAAGGGATTGGTGAAAGTCCTCTGCATCCTGAGGAGATGGGAGCTAAGCAATGGGCAGGAACTTGACCAGTGAACTGGCGATGCTCCACTCACCCCGTGCATGTGACTGCCTGCTCTTCTCTAACTCCACAAATAGCACCATTGCCCGGATCCCTTACCAGGTGGTTTCCAGTGAGCTTTGGTCAATGAGAGACTCCAGAAGGCAGGAGGAAGGACAGGTGGGGACCTTGTTTCTCCTCCTCTTCCCTGCTTAGGAGTCTTTGGAGAGAGTGCGGCCCTCTGTGACTGCAGCTCCCATTCAGTGGCCCCTCCTCTGTGACTCCAGCTCTTCCTGGGCTCCAGTGGCATAGTTCCTCCCATCCCTACCCCAGGCCCTCTGACCATAGAGGGAGTAATGGCTTCTCACTTTGTTACTGTCTGGGCTCTCTCCTTTCCTGGTTGTTCCCTTAACCCTACCCACACTTCTATCCCTTCATTACAGCATCTGCCTTAAAAACTGTGGAGTAGATTCTGCTTCTTGCTGGAATCTGGACTCATACCCCTTGTGAAGGCATAGGGATGAGCATTCTAGAGAGGACACTTATTTTGTGGACAAAATAAAGAGGATGATAACTAACCTTTGTGTAATTTTTTATAGATTAGGGAGCATTTCCATAATCGTATCTCATTTAAATCTCATGACAACATAGAGAGCTTGGGCAGGCGTTATTCCTGTTTTTGTGTTTTTTAAATTTATTTATTTATTTATTTAGATGGAGTCTCACTCTGTAGCCCAGGATGGAGTGCCGCGGCATAATCTCGGCTCACTGCAACCTCCACCCTCCAAGTTCAAGCAGTTCTTTTGCCTCAGCCTCCTGAGTAGCTGGGATTACAGGTACCCGGCTAATTTTTTTTTTTAATGTATTTTTAGGAGAGACGGGGTTTCACCATCTTGGCCACGCTGATCTTGAACTCCTGACCTCGTAATCCACCCGCCTCGGCCTACCAAAGTGCTGAGATTACAGGCATGAGCCACCGCACCTGGCCCGTTATTCCTGTTTTACAAACAAGGTACCAGAGTTTCTGAGAAGTAAATTAGTCACCAGGTGCTATGAGTGGTCAATGCTAGAACCTAATCTCAAACCCAGGTTTCTGGCTCCAAGCCCAGGTTTCTTCCCCCAACACTGTGACCTAGCAGGCAAGTGGTAAGGAGAATCTAAGGACACTTAAGAGACCAGCTTACTGGTTTCAGTAACAGCTCACAGGATCTGTCATAGTCAACAAATCGCCAACTAGACTCTAGTTTAGTCATAGATCACATGGATAGGAAACTCCTCTCAAGCTCAAAAGTGATCAAGACTACCAGCAATTCTTATTATGGGGAAAGCCATGTGATTAAACCTCACAAGTTGACACTTTGTTTCAGAGTACCTGCATCTCCACCTTACTCAAAACATTTCTTTCTCCTAACAGGTTTGAATTGTCACAAATCACCTATTTTAGAGGAACCAGAGAAGCTAGAAGTTTATAAGAATCATTTGGCCAGGCGCAGTGGCTCATGCCTGTAATTCTAGCCCTTTGGGAGGCTCAGATGGGCAGATTGCCTGAGCTCAGGAGTTCGAGACCAGCCTGGGCAACATGGTGAAACGCCGTCTCTACTAAAGCACAAGAAATTAGCAAGGCGTGGCAGTGCGTGCCTGTAGTCCCTGCTACTGACTGAGGCTGAGGCAGGAGAATCGCTTGAACCCGGGAGACAGGGGTTACAGTTAGCCAAGATGGCACCATGCACTCCAGCCTGGGTGACAGAGTGAGACTTCATCTCAAAAAAAAAAAAAAAAAAANAGAATCATTTGGCCAGGCGCAGTGGCTCATGGCTGTAATTCTAGCCCTTTGGGAGGCTCAGATGGGCAGATTGCCTGAGCTCAGGAGTTCGAGACCAGCCTGGGCAACATGGTGAAACGCCGTCTCTACTAAAGCACAAGAAATTAGCAAGGCGTGGCAGTGCGTGCCTGTAGTCCCTGCTACTGACTGAGGCTGAGGCAGGAGAATCGCTTGAACCCGGGAGACAGGGGTTACAGTTAGCCAAGATGGCACCAGCCACTCCAGCCTGGGTGAAAAGGGGAACTTCATCTCAAAAAAAAAAAAAAAAATCATTTGATTAAAATTATTAATAGAACTTTAAAATTCAAGTAACTACTGTATGTTAAATCTATTTTGAATTTAAGATTTTGTATAAAAGTTTTCATAAAGTGGGTCATATCTTCATAATTATAAGGCTACCTTTATGAGCAATATAGTATAGATCTAGGATTAACAAAAGAATTTATTCTTAAAAGCAAAGCCACAGAAAAATCCAATTTTCAGCAGTAGATCATTCCTTTTAAGACGTCCAGAAGCCACCATCCAAATGAACTTATCATTTACAGTTTAAAATATCTACATGCACCTCTGTAATACACCGATAGTTAGTCCTCTGGGGGTTTAAGAGCCAGATTGAACATCTGGATTTTGCAGCAAATCCTAAAGGTCACCAGCTTCAGAGTGGTGGAAGTAGATGGATAGATGGGCACATGACGATATGCAGCCACCGGGACAACCTGCTGCTGCTGGCCCAGGCCAGCCTCTGAAAGCTTAGACGCATCAGACCACATGGATATCTGCTGAAGGATGAATTGTTATATGGCTTTGGAAAAAGTCAGTGTTTCCATTTCTTTCTCTCCCACTTGGCATTTTGGAGCCTGCTGTCAGGATTCACACCGATTTTTGGCTTGGTTTCTAAAGGCTTTTATTTTTTTTCCTACTACAGTTGAGCTTAAAGAAAAATAGCACAAAGAAATTGTTCAGAAGAAAGAAAATTATGCTCCAGATGGTTTTAAAGAACTCTAAACTGACCCAGAGCCCAAGTAAAGGCCTTTCCTTTATAAAACATTGAGGAAAATGGTATTGCTTTCATTTGGTCATAAAAGCAACAACTGAAATTGCCCTGTACATCCATAAGAATACACCCTAGCATGTGTGTATGTGTGTGCACTTGTACATCTATGAAGAGACAATACATATGTCCTATCTCAGGGACCTCATAGAATCTGTGGAGAATACCAACTTACTGTCTTCCAATTCCTTAACTGCTGCTCTGATAAAGGCCATCTCAAAAAACAGAGAGACAGTCAAATTCAGTTTCCCAGTAGTAGAAGTTTCTGACAAACGTGCTTTGGGAAACATGGACTTTTCTTCAGTATATTTAAAATATATCAGGGAAGATGAAGTCCCCAGCAATGTGGGAATATGGGAAAGGGTGATCCCTGGAAGTCATGAGGAGCCTGGGAAGCTGTATTTTTAACATGTTTTTAATTGCAGATCACAGAACCTTAACTCAAACAGGCTTAAGCAAAATAGTAAGTAACAAAGACTTATTAGGTTTCTGGCGTAATGCACAGAATGAAGGAAGCAGGGCAATATCCCAGGGTCAGAGCCTGGGAAGGGAAACTCACCACCATTCCAGCTTTCCATCCATCCAGCCTTTATATTAGCCAGCCTGTTGTTTACTTCATTCTCTCCCAGTGCACACACATTTTCTTCTTGAGGCAGGGAATCTGGCCACAGGCAGTTTGGGGTTCAACTACAAAAGAGGCATCATCTTTCCTGTTGGTTCCAGTTAGAGTAAACTCAAAGAAGTAATCTGATGAGTTCAGCTTGGGTCCCAGATTCTTCTCTTGACCCATTTCTGAGTCTAAGCCATGACTGCCCAGCCTGGGTTCCCCAGGGACAGAGATCAGAGTCAGCACACAAAAAAGCGGCAATGTGGGAGAAGCAGTCACAACAGATGGTGGTGGAAGTGCACAGCAAACATAAAAACAAGTGTCCAGGCCAGATGCAGTGGCTCACACCTGTAATCCCAGCTCTTTGGGAGGCCGAGGCAGGCAGATCACCTGAGATCAGGAGTTCAAGACCAGCCTTGCCAACATGGTGAAACCCCGTCTCTACTAAAAATACATGAATTAGCTGGGCATGGTGGCACATGCCTGTAGTCCCAGCTACTTGGGAGGCTGAAGCAGGATAATCACTTGAACACAGGAGGCAGAGGTTGCAGTGAGCTGAGATCGCACCACTGCACTCCAGCCTGGGCCACAGAGCGAGACTCCATCTCAAAAAACGACAACAAAAAAACCATGTCCACCATGTGTCCACCATGGCAGCTAAAGGAGGCATCTCTGGAGAGTGGGATTGTGCTAATCATACTCAATATCCCAAACCATATACAATTCAAATATGGTGCACATGTTTTGAAGTAGGGTGCATACATCTCACCATGGCTTACAGATGCTGCATGATGTGGCATACTACCTCACCAGTCTTCCCTGGCGTGTTCCCCTCTGCCTAATGACACTGCTCTTCATTCAGGTCCTGGACCACACACCGCAGGCTCTTCCCCTCCTAGGGCTTTAATGCATTTCATTCCTTCTGCCTATCAGGGTTTCCCACTTGTTATTTGCATGGTTAAGACCTTGTTGTCCTTCAGGGATGGTGTCCTCAGGAAGGGCTTTCCTGAACATCTTATCTAAGTAAACCTTATTCTCTTATTGTTAATCAGAACACTTAGTTTAGTTTTCCTAACACTTCACAAGTGTGACACATTTATTTATTTGCTTAATTGTTCTTTCTGGTCTTTCCACTAGACTGTAAGCTCCTTAAGGGTAGGTACCCTGTCAGATTCATGGATCGCTACTCCCAGCATCTGAGAATGTGCCCTACCCATAGTACAGGCTCAATAAGTATTTGTTGAATGAACAGATAGACAGATGAATTCATTGTCCAGATGAATGCCGCAGCAAGTGAGAAAGAAAAAGGAAAAAAGAAAGCCCACCAAAAAGGTAAACGGGGTATACAGAGTGGGTGGGCCAGGAGGGCCTGCTGCAGGACTCACACAGGACTGTTGCGCTCCCAACATCAGGGGTCGCCATTGATATGGACTACAATGATACCGGGGCGCCTTGGAGTTTGTATGTCCAGCCCACATCCTTTCACAGTTTGGTACATCTCAGTTAGAAATAAATGAATCAATCCTAGAAAACCACAGAGCTTTGGGGTTGCGTTGAATTTCAGAGCAGTGCTTCCTAAGCCATCTGTGATGAAGGAACATTTTTGTAAAATTATTTCTAATCCATTGCTCACCAAAACTCTTGTAAACTGCAATACTAAAAAGAAATTGCTTAAAAAAAGGAAATAACAGAAGACATACAAAATTAAAGCCCAGATTTGTAAATGGATGGAATATACGTAAAACCATTCTGGCCAATTACTACTAAAATATAGAAACACTTTGACCTTCTGTATATTCCAGGCCAACCATGGTTTATAGAGTGCCACTGGTCACTAATGACCAGTAATGTAATGTCAGTAAGAAGGACAGCAAGTGAGGTGAGTCGGGTAAGAGCACAGTCAGATACGGTCTTTATTTGCAATTTTAAAATTTTGTTCATCGTGGATTTTTTTCACCAATTTTGACTTTTCCAAAAAATATTGTATTAAGGTATTTTCTTGATTACTGAGTTTTGGTGCTGCCTTAATTTTGTGTCCAAGGTAAATCCCTCAGTCACCATTCCCTAGTTCCAGCTGTGGGAGGAGCATAAGTTTTTCTATTATATACAGAGAAAATTAGGCTAAAAGAGGTTAATTGCTCAGTATCAGTGGGTGAGTTTCAGAGGCCTTAACACAGGTCTAACCCCAAATCCGTACAGGTTCCATTGCATCATACAACCCCCCACGCTGAGCAAGTGCTATTCATTCATTTATTCACTAGCAGTGACCCCGAAGATCCTCTTTCAGTGTGCAGGAGCTGTGTAGCTGGGAATGAGTACGTCTGGAGCAGTAAGTAGCGGGTAAGTGATAGGTGACCTTGAATGTGAAACTGAGAAATACGGATTTTATCTGGAGTTTGTAGGTTCTAGTTACTGCATTCCAGAAGTGGTAGGTCAGATTTATATTTAGAAAGTTCATTCTGAGTGCAGTAGGGTGAATGAGTAGACTGGAGTGGGCAGAACTAGAGGCAGGTGCCCAAATAAAAGGATACAGTAATCCGGGGGAAAGATGACAAGGGGAAGTAAAGATGGTAGCCATATTGGAAAGGACCCTTATCATTGGTATCATGAGGGTTCAAGAGAAGAATGAGAATGAATCACCCCTGCTATCCCCAGGCTGTGCCCGGGCATGCTCACTGGGGTAAGGAAACAGCATAGGTCTGTTGGAGAAACCAAGCAATATATAACTATGTGTGTAGGGGGTGGGGAGGGATAAGAAGGAAAACGCAGTAATGAGAATCTGAAGTAAGGAAAACGGGTACAAGGAGACATGGAAATGCAAGAAAATGGTGAAGGAGAGAGCAGAAGGCAGGCAGCATCTGCGTGCTCAAGGACAGGAGGAAGGAGGAAGGCGGGAGTGGGCGGAAACAGCAGTCAGATTCTCAGCAGCACTAAAATTGTCCCTGCCACTTGGCAGGAGGCAGTTCAGACGTCGCAGATCCAAGAGCCTTGTCTTGTCCTTTCCTCATTCATGTAACTGCACAGGGAGCCAATTGGTGAGATTCATGGACCAAAGGATCCCTTGGCAAATATCAGTTCTATCCTCGGTGATGTTTTAAGCCCTCAAAGCTTTCTTTATCAAAGTGATGACAATGACAATGAGTTATTTCTGCTAGAGTAGACTATAAAAAATTTAGTTCGGCTGATAAAAAAAAGTTTATGAAGTGCAGTTGAAACATTTATAATGTCTCTTAGGAAAATTAATTTAGAATAAAAATAAATACATAATGGACACTGCAAGTCAATGTTTAGAGACCTAAATGGCACTCTTGATTAATGACCATTTTTCAGCTATATGATGCATTTGATTCTTTCAACAGTACTATAAAATAGAAAGGGCAGGGATTGTTACTTCCATTTTGTGGAAATGGAAACTGACGCCTAGCAAGATGCAGAGATTTGACCAAGGTTACACATATGCTAGGTGGCAGAGCTGGCCCTAGGACAGGCTCTCTTGACCAGAGCATTTCTTCCACCAATTTCCAGGATTCCACCCAAAGCAGCCTGAGTTTGTGGCTTTCTGAGAAGTGCATCATGATGATCATTCATTATCCTGTCCCAAGGATCTGCTGAGGAATAGTTTTTAAAGGATCACATTGCTCCCAGGGAGGCAACTGCAGAACCACGGACTCGCTGTCAAAAGGCTTAGATGCCCCCACATTGTGACTTACCATCCCTATGGCTTAGGGCAAGACACTAATCTCTGGACTCTGTTTTCTTCATTGGAAGAGTGGCAGTTGTCCCTATGGCATTAGGTTGTTATAAAGTGCTATTGCCCATCATAAGGTAGAGGACAAAGGGGTGGAACAAAGGAGCCAGCAAATGTGATGGGGGAGAAAGAAGATAGAAACCCAGCATATTTAGGGCACCCAGGGAGAAGCAGACCACTCTAGGTGTATGAATGGGGAAGGAGGCACTCAGAAATATGGTTTGGAATGACCTGAGTCTTGTGAGCATCTGGAGGACAGAAGGAAAGCATACTTTCTGAGTACCTACTGTGTGCAGAGACTGTGCTAGACACTTTTGAGTACATTTTTTTTAAAAAAAATTATTTCAATAGGATTTTAGGGAGCAGGTGGTGTTTGGTTCCATGAATAAGTTCTTTAGTGGTGATTTCTGGGGTTTTGGTGCACCCATCACTCGAGCAGTGTACACTGTACCCAATATGCAGTCTTTTATCTCTCGCCCCCTCCCACCCTTTCCCCCAGTCCCCAAAATCCAACGTATTATTCTTATGTCTTTGAGTCCTCATAGCTTAGCTCCCACTTATGTGTGAGAGCTTATGATGTTTAATTTTTCATTCTTGAGTTACTACACTTCGAATAATGGTCTCCAATTACATCAAAATTGCTGTGAATGCCATTATTTCTATCCTTTTTAGGGCTGAGTAGTATTCCATAGTGTGTGTGTATGTGTGTGTGTGTGTGTGTATCATATTTTCTTCATCCACTCATTCATTGATGGGCATAAAGGCTGGCTCCATATTTTTGCAGTTGCAAATTGTGCTGCTATAAACATGTGTGCAAGTATGTTTTTCATATAACGACTTCTTTTCCTCTGGGTAGATACATAGTAGTGCATTGCTGGATCAAACAGTTTGAGTACATTATTTTTTCAGTGACTGCTTTTTGACCACTTACCATGTGCTGAGCTCTGTTGTGAATATTGGCAATACCCAAGTGGGGGGAGAGGGGTTGAGATGGCCCTGGAGGCTCCCCTCTTCCCCTTGCTGTGGGTTAGCAAGGAGAGGTGGTTCCTGAGACAGTGACCAAAGCACACAACCACAGCAGTCTGAAGGCTCCACCTCTCTGATGAGGTTGCTTCTCTATTAGGAAGTTTTACTTTACAAGATCACCTATTCTTACAAATATGCAGAACATGGTGGGAGTGGAGGCTTTCCCTCTGCTAGAGACCTGTCTACAGTCATCCTGACCTGGGCACCCTTCTCTGTGGAATAATGAACTTGGAGGATCATGAACATGTAACAATTCTCTTGCTTGTAATTTTCTCTCCAAGGGATTACTGTCTTGCTACAAGTCATAAGCATGGCTATCTAAGCCTTTGATTATTTCCATAATTCTACAAAATAGAAAGGGCAAGGATTATTATTTCCATTTTGCAGAAATGAAAACTGAGGACTTAGATAGAAGGTTCTCTTTTTATCACATGCTATCAGTGGCAAGTGTGTCTGTGCCTTTGTTGCAGAAAACAAAGCTAACATGAAGCTAATATCCCTGTGGATGAGGCAGACATTCAGCAGTTAAGTAAAATATACTATGCCATAAAAATCTCTCGTCTTTACAACTGTGCGGGTTTGAACCCCCTCAGGCAAGAGTTGTAACTGTCACCCAGCTATGTCCAACACAAAAGCACAAACCTTCTTTCCCCTGCACTAGCCAATACCAAGGGATTCGGGTCTTGTTGGGGATAGTCTGGCGATCCTAAGGACAAGCTCTGCCAACCAGACAATTTGGTGGCCAGTTGACCCTGAAGAGCACACAGCAAGGCCTCCTCGGAGCATCTCTAAAATGGTCATTTCTTTGTGGGCAGCAGATTTAAACACTCTCAGAGCTTGGACCTCAAGTCATCTCAATGATCATCGCACTATGAGGAATGAAGTGGTGAAGACTAGTGCATGAACAGTTTACAAGCTAGTAAAGAGAAATCATGTGATCTGAATCTCCATGTTCTTCACATTTCTGCCTCGGGTCCCCAGGTCCCCTGGGCATTCTCAGCTGCTCCTGTGGCTTCTGCTGTCATCTACAGGCTTGATGAATTCCCAAAACCTTTACCCCTAGCCTAGGTCTCTCCTCTGCACACCAGACCCATCCACTCAGCAGCCTCCCAGGTATTTCCACGTGTATTCCAGAGGCACTGCAAATACTGCCCTCTCCCTTTTTTCAGTCTTCCCTTACATAGTCACCGTCAATCCTGCCACCAAGCTAAGGACCAAGAATCAATTACCCTCAATTTTCTCCTCATTCTTTCTTCCTCCAGCCACTGTTACCAAGCCCTATGAAGTCTTGCATCTCTGGACTTGTCCTCTCCCTTTCCACACCTCCTCCGCCTTAGATCCAGCCCTAGCCCTCTGACCTCAGGCTCAGAATAGTCTGCTGATATTAAAGAAAAAATTATTCATGACCTTTGTTACAGATGTCAAGAAAGACTATTCGGAGGTGGGGGATTGCGGGGTAGGTAGGAGATGTCTGCAATGAGGTCTCACAGCTGGGGAGAGAGACTGGGCTCAACTCCAAATACAACAAGGACAAGTGGAGATTTATAGCCAGGGAGCAGGGTGGCAGTCAATGCATGACAAATTACTAAGAGGAGACAACCATGTAAGGGGATTCCGGCTAAGCTGATGACAGGATGATTGCTGAAGGTAGGCCAGGATGATAAGATATCAAGAGAGGGGCAATAAGAAATTTGATCAGATTATCAAGGGTGGTCAGACATCAAGAGGTGGGGGATTTTTGCTCAATCAACGCTTTGTGAAGTCAACCCAGTAGCTTGCCCAAACTGGACAAAATGGACAAAGCCACTGGACTAAGGGTCAAGCCCACTTCAATTGCCCCATGCTAGTCCCACCTCCACTGTGCACCACTGGGATCTTCCTGTTATGTACATTTAAGCAGTTACTCTCCTGCACCCAGACGTTTGTAGAAAGGCCACACTCCCAAGTATGGTTCAGCAGTCTCTCTTTCAACTCCTCTCATTCTTCTTCTGGAAGGGACCTATGTCTGGCTCCATTAAACCCCTCACCGATCTCCAAATATACTTGCTGTTTGGGGGCAAGTTGTGTTTGGAGCTATGTTAGCAGACTTAACTTGCATTTAAGTCTGCAAACCCTTCCTAGAAGACCCACCCTCTCATCGGCCTGAAGAACTCCTCTCACCTTCTAAGACCCAGCACCATCCCACAGCTATTAAAATGTCTTTCCCAACTCCCCCTAGCTCGGTAGAGTTGGGCTTCTCAAAATCTCAGAAAACATGGTTTAATTTATCTTCTTAACATGCTTGTTTCTATTTGACTTTGAGCTTTGTAAAGAGCTCTTTGTATCTTTGGGGCCTAGGAGTTTTTACATAATAATAATAATAATAGGAACTGTAATAACCATAATGTCTATCACTTATATAGTACCTACTGTGTTCCCAGCAACATGTATTTGCAGGCATACATGTATATTCAAGTAATCTTGTGAGGCATGATTCCCATTTTACAGATGAAGAAACTGAGGCAAAGATGTTACCTCACTAGGCAAATATCACACAGCTAGTATGTGACAAAACTGAATTTCTAAATCAAGACCAGCATCCCTGCTCTTTTGTAAGAAGTTTTACTACATCACACAGGGGTGCTCTGCAACTGTATTTAAGATACAGCTGACTGTCAGAGCAACTAAAACACGAGCCACAGGGCGATGAGGATAATGAAAATGGTTAAAGCCAAGAGACCAGGAGCTATGATTCACCTCAACAGTGGCATGGAAGTGGGTGACATTAGAGTGTTTGCCAAGTGGAGAAGATGGTGTAGACAGACGGAATGGGGCAAACAGCAAAACTTGGGAAAAATTGCAGCACATTTAGGAGAACATTAGGGAATCAAATGTGGCTGCAGAACTACAGAGCAATATTTAATTCAATAAAGGGAATGTCTCTCTTGGAAGTTAGAAGTGTTTTCATTGCTTGTTACTTCTCTCAAGCCTGCAGTATGACTTTCGTGGGCCCTGGGCGCTTTTGCCTTTGTGGGTCCTTCTCCTATAAAGAGTATTAAAAATTATATTTTACGACTGCATTGGTACGAAGATAAACATATTAAAATTATATATTAGGGGCTGGGTGCTATGGCTCATGCCTGTAATCCTACCACTTTGGGAGGATAAGGTGGGAGGATCACTTGAACCCAGCAGTCTGAGACCAGCCTGGTCTATACAGCAAGACCCTGTCTCAATAAAAAATTAAAAAGTAATAATTAAAATTATATAAAAATATTATATTCAACTTCAAAGTTCATTTTTTTCCTGTTGTTAAAATAATTTAAAATGGGCCCTGAAAAGATTGTAAGCCCTAGATACTTTGTCTTCTGTGCCTAATGAATAAATTGGCCCTGACTTCTCTCTTAATGGTGCAAATTGACAAGGTCCTCAGTTCTGTTTCAGGACCGAACTGACGGTAACTCTGGCCAAGTTAGTGTCCTCAATGATCATTGTTTATTATTAGTTTTATTACTCGCAAAGTAAGAAAATAGACTGTCTCATCTCTGAGGAGCTTTCTGACTAAAATGTTTGTCATTTGTGAGGTACTTAACAGCTCATAAATCTCTTTCAAGCTTATTGTCCAATGTAATTCTCACAAATTCCCTTTATTCATATAAGGAAACTGAGGCTGAGGAAGGTAGGGTGCCTGGTTTCACAGCTCGTATGTGGCAGAGGATGAGGCAAGCCCAGGTCTTCTCACTGTCACCCCATGCTCAACATCAGTGGATTTGTCCCAAGAAATAACCACCAGGACAGAAGAGCAGCTGCTTAAATCCACACGTGGTTTTAGGTCATGAACTTGGAGCCAACCACGTGGTGTAGGGGAAATCGAGCTGGGATTGGTGTCGGGGTCCTCAGTTTCTACCATCTCATAGCCATGTGCCCTGGGGCATCTTGCTTAACCATTCTGGGCACCCTTTTGTCTTAGTCTGCTTGGGCTGGAAATCTGAGATCAAGGTGCTAACTGGTTGGCTTCTGGTTGGGAGCTGTCTTCCTGGTTTACAGGTGGCTGCCTTCTCTGTGTCCTCACATTGCCTTCCTCAGTGCATGACCTGAGGGACAGAGACAGCTCGCCTCTCTTCCTCTTCCTACAAAGCCACTAATCCCAGCATGAAGGCCCTACCTTTATAACCTGATCGAATGAGGTCACATTACCTCCCAAAGGCCGCATTTCCAACTACCATCACATTGGGAGTCAGCGCTTCAATACATATAGTTGTGAATTCATATATATATACACACATATATATATACACACACATATATATATATATATATATGAATTGTGTCCCCCTGCTGGCCCCAACATATTTGGGCGTGGGGCCTACAATTCAGTTCACATTGTTTAATGTTCTGAGCATCACTTCTTGTGTTGGTCAGCTTGAGCCAATTAGCACTTCTTGAATCCAAGATGCGGACATAACAGAACATTTGGGAAAAAAATAAACTGAAATTCAATGAGCAATTAGATATTTTTAAAACTACCTTACTAAAGAGTAGATATTTGGCTTTAAAATGATTAATTTCTTAGACTTTATCTTTGCTGGTGTTTTTGTGGCCTGCCCACCAGCAGGTGATAAACTGAACTCAGGTACTAATCCCACATCTAGTCTTCTTCCAGACCAAATGCACCTGTCCAAATCCTCAAACATTTCACTTTACAGTACTTAAAATGTTTCGGGCACTGTGCTGGACCCAAGCAGGGCAGGGGAAGGAGAGAAAGGTACACAGCCACACACTAACATTGGCATGAGAGTCTACACAGAAAGCAGGTTTTGACAAGATGAGAATGACCAAGATTACATTGGGTGCTGGAGCCGAGCTGGAATTAAGAGGAAGGAAGGGCAGTGTCTTCTCTCCTTTCTCTGGGGCTGGTATGCTCTTCCCCCTTGCTGCTTCACCTCACAGAAAGAGAAATCAGGAACAGAAACACCTAATACAAAAAGAAAGCTTTGTTTCTATCATTTCCTGCGAAAACTGTAAAAGCTGGCCTGATTTGAGTCAGCTGAATGCTCCTCCCCCTCACTGCTGGCCAGGCTAATAAGAAAAGCATGGTATTGAGGAAGTTTAGGCATGAATTTTATCACTCCCTGGACATTTCTAAGCAATAGAAAGGGAGGCATTACTATGAAGTTTTAAAATGCATACTACTTTGAAATTATCACGTAAGAATAGTCACAAGGGAACCCAGTAAGACTGCAATTTCTCCTTGTTTTACACCACAGGACTGAAAAGGGAGTTGAAGGAGATTAATTACATTCCCTGCTAATCAATGCAAAGACATATTTTTCTGCTTCTCCATCTCATAATTTTTATTTCATCTAGTTTGGGCTTTTTTAGGGTTGCCAGATGTCCCAGTTTCAGTGGGACAATCCTGCGTTTTGAAGGTACGTCCCATCTGCTCTTGAAAATATTTCTGTTCACTGCTCTCTCATCGACTGTAGGGTTTTTAGAGCTGCCAGCCAGAGTACGGCTGCTGGAGAGAAGATGATAAATTATTGTAACACTATAAAAAAAAAAATCACTCACATCTACCGCTACCCCACCTCAGCAATGCTGTGAATTAATTCTGCAAGAATGTTTGTCATGAAAGGTGAATCTCCACATCTCCATATGGGAATTTGAAGCTCTTTTCACAATGGCTTTGAGAAGATGCTACCAGGCAGGAAAGAATGCATGGAATGAGTCCTGGACTAGTCCTCAGAACATCTGGTTCTGCCATTTTCCTGAAAAGTAACAGTGGGCCAGTTACTTAAGAGAAGAGACTCTTTTTTGAGTACCTACGCTCAACTCAACGCTAGGCACTTTAGATAAAATATCCAATTCATTTCTACAGTAACTTGGATAGCATAGGGTTTATCCCCACTTTATAGATAAGGGTGTTGAGGCTCAGATCTGCTGAATCCAGAACTCCCTGGTGCCAAACTTCGCTTTTTCCACTACAGATGTCTCACTTGCTTCATCTGTTAAGCAGGAATAATAACAATAATAATAATTTGTACCTTATAAGATTTGAAACAGAGGTTGATGAACACTCTCTAAAGGTTTCTTGCAGGGCTTCTCTAACAGGGAGTAGGGGAGCTTATCAATTAAGTTCCTGTCCATGGGAGGTTTTAAGTGGATAGGTTCCACTGAGCAAACATTCTTAGTGCTGGTCTACGTACTTTTTAACATGGCCTCAGGGTAGATGCCCAGGTCAGCTCTATCAGAGCTAAACTGAGTCACCTTAGTTAGGACCATGGAACCACCGTGTTTTCATGCTTGGTATTCTCATATTCCTCATTTCTCATAATTGAAGCATTAGAAACTGCAGCTTCAATTCAGCTGTCCTCTGAATCAGGCCACTCATTACATTATTAACAGCCACTGTAACTTACTGAGAGTGAGTTTATCATAATTATTCTAACAGAACAAGGCCCTGACAGCAGAGGCCAGGCAGGGCAAACACTAGTGGTGGTTGCTGTCCCAGGCAATGGGGTAATGTCTGGGAGGCAGACTTTGCAGGGAAAACTTGTTACACCAAGATGCAAATGAGAATGTTCTGGAATCCTGAGAAACAGCACTGGATGATTTCACTAATATTCTTTGCCTAGTTTTCATCACACCAATAGCTTGGTGTTCTTTTCCAGGCCCATAGCTTTTTTTATTGTCATGCTTTAATAGAGAGGCCTCAATGGAAGGAGAGTTGATAATCATCTCCAGTATGAGCCTTTGTCAGTGTATCTAAGTAACAAACATGCAGGAGGAGAGGTCCTAAAATACTACAAGCACGTCAGCTGTCATCGCTTTGGATGTTTTGCTGGTGGCGGCATCACATGGCTTACTCATTTTGTTGTTTTTCCTCTTGCCCTTCACAAAGGCATTTTCTCCCAGTAATGATGAAAATCTTTTTTCTTAGATTTCAGTTCCTTAAACTCTTACCTGGTCTCTCTCTGCTCCTTATTGGGGTGAGGAATTTTGTCTTATGAACTATGGAAGACACTTCAGGGGGTCAGTAGACCCCTTACAGTCTTTTCAAAAGCATGCATACGTGTGCATATGCACATTTCATCAGATTCTCGGAGGGATGCATGATGCCAAAATGATTAGAGATGAGTGCAGTAAAATATCCCTTTCTCTGGGGTTACAGGGCCAGATTTAAGAATCTGGATGGGAGATTGAAACCACAGCTAATGTTCTACTGGTAAAGAGATGAAGAGTTATTTCAAATTCTCATTGCCTATGTTACTACAAGCAAATTAGTTTAATTCCTCTGTTTTCTTAGCTGTAAAATGGGCTCCATCTGTCTCTGCCACGGACTCCACGGCCCTCTGTTTTCCCTGTAGCTGTGTTCCTGGCACATGAGTTTTCTCACCAATTGTGAATACGCTATGCCCTCACGGCCTGCGCTGTCACGTGGTGGTTTCCCTACTCCAGCTTAGGGTGAGAAAACTGCACTTTTCACACGTTCCCAGCTGGTCCTCTGGCATGGTTTAGTCAGGTTAGGCAGAGATCTGGCTATTAGGGGGTTGGAAGAAAACTGAAAACTCTTCCTGAGATCAGAAGAGGGTCTGTCAGGGCAGGACAGAAGCTGAAGAGCCGAGGGAACTGTTCATTTCCTTGAGTGTCCTCTGGCAGTGCCGTGCAGATGCCTCCACCCACAGACGGCAGTGCCCCACTGGGCTCTTGAGAACTCGTTTCTTAGGGGTAGCCCTAGGTTGGGCTTCCGCTGTGGGGGCAGGACTGCCAATGCCAGGGATTTACACGAGGTGACCTCTGGCAAACACCCAGTTCCCCACCCTATTTCTCAGCTCATCCTGATTTGTGGAGGGAAGGTCGTTTCAAAGGCAGGACGATGTGTCTGGGTCTCAAGGGCACTTGTCGCTTCTCATACAAAGAGTGAGATTACAGTAGCGGGACGGTCAGTGACTCGACGAGTCACTTTCCTCCTTGACTGTTGTTTCTAATTACAGAGGCATGCTTTTGTAGATGATTTCAAAAAAGGCATATAAATAAAAATAATTTTTAAAAGTCACCTGAAATCACACCATCCACAGATAACCACTGTTAACATTTAATGCATATCCTTGAAAGGATACTGTTTGGTAACCTGCTTTTTCTAACTTAACAATATAACAAGAACAGATTCCAGGCTAGGACGCACATATAAATCATTTTAGAAAGTTACATAGTATTATCATAGTTCATTTACAGATGGACAATGGTTTACTTAACCAACCCCATATCGTGGGACATCAAAGTCCTCTCTCTCTCTCTCTTTCTCTGTTTCTTCTTCCTTCCCTTTTTTCCTTTCCCCTCTTTAAGTGTCTTTGTCTTTTATGGGCCACTTTGCCAAAGGCATTCTTAAAGTTAGTTAGTTACATTCTTGAGTTAGTTACTCAGTTGCCCCTTTCTATCCTTTCCAATCATTTGCTAGAGTATAAATTCCTAGGAGTAGAATGTCTGGGACAACGTTATATAGAAAATTACAAATGCTTATCACCTTCTGGAAAATTTGCCCTTTTTACCCACACCACCAGTGAATGAGAGAGCCCTCCCTAAAGGGACCCTCTGAAGTCTTCTGAGAATCTGTCCTGCTGCTAGTCTGGCAGAATTCTGTGCTAAATCAGCTAAAGGAGACAGGAATGGTGGCTGTGGAATGCCTCCATAGAGGGGCCATCCGTCCATCCGTCCTGCTAGATCCTCACAGAGGAGTCTGCAGGGCCAGTCTGCTCATCCTCTCTCACCCCTCCCCTTGGTGAGGGGCTTGGGAGCCTGGAAATTTACTGGAAGTCCTCCAGAATTACTCTGAGAGAAGAAATGTGGGCAAGGCAGTGGCACCCTCAGCAGTGGCTGATGTAAATTTGGTGTCAACCATATCGCCTCCTCATCTCTCTTTTGGAGAACAATTATGACTGTTTTTCCTTCCTGCCACTCTCAAGTCCCCAGGAATGGGCAGTGGGAGAGTGACCAGGACTTCGTGCATTGCCCCAGTGTAGGTTCTGAGGGTCCCAACAACATTTAGGGACAAACTGTTGGACTATGTTTTATCCCAACAAAAAGGGACAGGGGATGGAGGGAAGATAGGCTTACCCTGGCAGGAGCTGAAATTCCATATGGCCATGAGTTTAGGATAAAGGAAATGCACAAGGTAACAAAAAAACAGCAAAAGACATAGTAATGAACCAGCCAAAGACTAAGAAGTAAAAAAAAGAGGCAAGAAAGTTGCCAGAGGATATTAGAGGCAGCCGTCAATGTTGGATAGAGAGTCCAAAACCTGAAGCCAAGAGTCCAGGAGAAAGGACAAGTGGTTGGAAGCCCTGGGCACAGTCTAGAGTGTCTTGTTGCTTAGAGTTTGCTTCAGTCAGCCCACATGGACTCAGTGCTTGGATGGATGATGCACTGCCTGGCTTACACAAGCTCACAGGCCCGCCTGTGCAAAGGCCTCAGGGCAGAACAAACTGGCAGATACAGCTGGATCCTCCACATGCACAATGCGGTGGTCATAATGAAATCACCAAGTAGTGGAACTGACCTTTGGCAGCCAGGGTACCTGGGGTGGGAGTAGGGGGCAGAATATTTTGTAGAGTTAGGCAAAAACTAGCCAGGAAGAAATGTCTCTGGTTACGGAGAAAATCATTTCTAGATGAAGAGAAGTCATGTACAAGCACTCCTATCCAATTCTGCAGCTCAGCTACAGTACATTGGCCCCAAGGAACAGGCCCCAGAGAGTCAGAGACTTACCCTAACAGCAAGAGGTGCTACTCAGGCCAGGCATTTTTGCAAAGTGTGCTGGAGATGAGAGAGGGCTGGGTATGGGTAGGGAGATTTCAGACCCTTGTATACCCCTGAGTTGTGTTTCATATGAATATATATTTTTCACAATTAAAAAAAAATTGGTTTCCCAAACTGTTTTCATAGAATTTCATATAATTTTGCATGCTGTAACAATACACAGTTGAGAATAACAAAGCAGAGTATAAAATTATGTATATGGTATAATTTCAACTCAGCAGAAGTGTTTATACATATATATAGAAAGGGTCTTAGCAGGAAATAAACGAATATTTTAACAGATTGGGCAAAATATTGAACTTTGATCTATTTTATCCACTGATACAGACCATTCTCTACCATGGGTAATAAGTCTCCTGTTTAAGGAAGCAGGAAGCAACAGCCCCGTGCTGCCACCCGCCTGTGATAAGAACAGAGTTGAGCCTAAACAGAAGCATTTGTAGGACTCGGGAAATGAACAAAGAAGCACAGGGCTCCCCCAGATAAAGCCACATCCTTGGCCAAGTATGAATGAGAACTGCTGTGTTTTCCTGAGCTTTTTCCTCATGTCTTATTTTTGCTCCCTCTGATTTCTTCCATAATATTTTCAGCTTGTTAAACTGTTTGTACCCTTTCATCACCAAGCTAGATATCAGTCAATTAACTAATTGATTACAATGAGGCAGACGTGGCAAATGATGTCAGCAGGAATATAACGATTACACTTAAGTTAATTGAAGAGTCAACTGCAGCTAGCTCTTATCCCATGATGCAGATTCAGCCATTTTCACATAATCTGTCTTTGTAACTCTCTGATTAAAAAACACCTCCAAGGGTTGTTAGAGATATCTAGACTGGGAGGGGAGGCAGAACTGTGTGATGAGAAGCAGCTTGGATAGAGCAGAAAGGATCATGCATGAAGAGGAAAGCTTTGGGATTTAATCCCAGCCCCACCCACTCCTGCCAAATTGACAGCTGTGTGACCTGGCACAAGTTCCAGACAGTCTCTGAGCCTCCACTTTCTTATTTTTGTAATGGGGATATAATACCTATTCTCTTGGTAAATAAAATTTATATAAAATGAGAGCTAGAGCAGGAGTCCTCAACCCCCATACCACAGACCAGTACCAGGGGGTACTGGGTCACACAGCAGGAGGTGAGTGGCAGGTGAGTGAGCAAAGCTTCATCACCACCTGAGCTCCACCTCTTGTCAGATCAGTGGATGGCATTAGATTCTCATAGGAATTCTCTATTGTGAACTGTGCGTGTGCGGGATCTAGGCTGCATACTCCTTATGAGTATCTAATGCCTAATGATCTGTCACTGTCTCCCATTATCTCCAGATGGGACAGTCTAGTTCCAGGAAAACAAGCTCAGGGCTCCCACTGATTCTGAATTATGGTGAGTTGCATAATTATTTCATTATATATTACAGTGCAATAATATTAGGAATAAAGTGCACAATAAATGTAATGTACTGGAATCATCTGGAAACCATCCCCCACCCTGTAACCCACCCAAGTCCATGGAAAAATTATTGGTCCCTGGTGCCAAAAGGTTGGGGACCACTGAGCTAGAGGGCCCAGCACCAAGATGAGAGCTGCCATATTCTCCACCATCCCCACCCCCCCACACACAGCAATTTCCCCTCCAAGTTATTGCAGTTAAGACTATTCCTGAGAAGACAACTCTCTGTTTAAATTACAACTCCTTGGCCCAGAGCTTCAAAATGGGAGCCTTCCTTCTCTGCTCCTATGTGCACCCGGGGCTGGATTCCTCCCTGTGGAATTCACTGTAAACTAGTTTTACCCCCTGTAGGCTGAAGCTTTAGCTTTGCTAAGTCCTATGTTTGTGCCCTTATTAGTCCAGGTTGAGTACCACTATCTTTCAGGTAGGTAGAATGCCTTTTAGAAGAAAGAAATTAGTACTTAGAAATACCAGAACTTACTGTGAATATTTTCTTTACTTGACAATACTAAAAAGTAGCAAAGCTGTCATTGCTGCTAAAAGATAATATTAAAATACATATTCCATCAGCTAAAATATATATTTAATCAGCTCTGAGTTTCCAAAGAATATTTCACCTGGTATGAATAATCATGTCCAATCATTTACCCTCTCTTTTAGCAATTTTTTTTCCTGTGGAAAGTTGGGAGTTTTCTGCCCAATCATCGTGCTAGGTGTTTTTTCCCTTCTTTTTCCAGAGACTCCGATCTTAGCCTCCAAACTCTAATTCTAGTTGATAAGCAATGGAAACACCAATATCCCTCATGGGCTATAGTTCTGTAGTTTGAAATGTAATTCACAAAGCAACCTTCAACAGTCCCATTTGCTGGCCAGGTGCGGAGGCTCATGCCTGTAATCCCAGCACTTTGGGAGGCCGAGGCAGACAGATTACCTGATGTCAGGAGTTCGAGACCAGCCTGGCCAACATGGCGAAACCCTATCTCTACCAAAAATACAAAAATTAGCTGGGCGTGGTGGCGCATGCCCATAATCCCAGCTACTCGGGAGGAAGAGGCGGTAGAATCGCTTGAACTCGGGAGGCGGAGGTTGCGGTGAGCTGAGATTGTGCCATTGCACTCCAGCCTGGGCAACAAGAGCAAAACTCCATCTCAAAAAAACAAAAACACAAACAAAAGAACAGTCCCATTTGCTTACAGAAATACTGAGAGCTAGCCTTGTCTATGTGTCTGAAGACAGTTTCCAACTGGTCCTGATTGTTTGAGTAACAATGACATTGACATGAATAGTGCAGCAACCATTATTTTATTACTGTATTAAGTGCCTTTTAAAGAATAATAGAGGTTTGGCATTCAAGACATTTCTAGCAATTAGGAAGACAATCACCTCTTTCTCATTCTCCATCACTGCTTTCTTTCACATTCAATTTCTACACGAAGTTCTTCTTTAGTGATTACTGACAAGTTCACTCAGAGGTAGAAACCAATCCAAACCTCTTGGATTGTTTTAAGGCTCTGGTATATTAAGAGATATAGCAAGAAATGTCAAAATGGGTCACAGATATGGTGGTATTTATCAAATATTTACATTTAACAAGTTGATATTTCATACCCAAAATATGATCTAATATAATCATGCTGTTGTTCACAAGTGTCTGGTAGGAATAAAAATAAAAACAGCTTACATTTATTGAGTGCTTACTGTATGCTAGAGACTGCGTATATATGTATAAAGTACTTTTTATATATTATGTCATTTAATTTTTCCCCTCAATCTTATCAAGTAGATTCTATTACCGGTATTTCAAAGACAAGGAAGCTGAGGCAGAGATGTTCATTAGCTTGCCTGGGTGGATAAGCAACAAAACACAGATTTTCAGTTTTCAGCTGACTTTTTTCCAGTCCTGCTTGTGTACTTCTGAGGCTGTGCATTTGGCCTCAGCGAGAGTCAGGGATGTAAGTTCAAATTTGAGACTGAATATGAAACCTGTGCCTCCATGGGCTCTGGTCATTTGCAATAACCAGGAGGCCACTTGCTTTGCAGTAATGCCAGGACCTCAACATAGTCCCCACTTGGCATGTGACCTCTCAGTGGAGTGCACACCAGCCACACACTTCCTCTTGGTTCTGAGTCCCGACATGGACACAGGAATTAGGTCTTCCCCATGTTGAGACCGCAAATTCTGCACCAAAATTCTTTGCCTTTTCAAAAGGAAACACTTTAGCCCACTTCCTCAGTGACTTTCCCAACTCCAAGCATCATTCCCAGACAAAGACTTGGAGCTGAACCTGAGTCCAGGGAAGTCACCTTTTCTGTCTCACCATTTTTCATCAATCCAGCTGGAAAATTGTTTCTTCCTGGACACCTCGAGGTATGTCTCAAGTTTTCTCAATGAAATGACTGAGCAAAACTGAGAATGGCATGGCTTGATTCTTTGTAGCTTTCAACAGGAGAAGGAGGGAGAGAAAGAAGCGGAACAACAGCAAGAGTGCATTTCTACCATTTTTATCCCATCCACCCCTCAACTTACCCTAGCCTATCTCTGTCCTGATGACCTCTATGATACTTAATCTCATGAACATGTCTCTGTTCTCATCTTCTTGTACCTACTTGTAGCTCTTGGCACCACTATTGCTTCTTCTTAAAATAATCTTTTCCCTCAGCATCTGTTCCTGACATAGTTCAGGTTCTTATTCCCCAACTCTCTGCCCCCAGCCCTTCTCAGTCACACAAGCAGACCTATCTATTCTTCGAGGGGTTGGTGGCTGCCTCTTTTCTTCTCTCTCCCATATTTTCTTTGCTTAGGTGATCTCATTGATAGCTAAGACCTCAATGACTGATTACACACAGGTAACTTTCAAATTCTTGTCTCTAGACCAGACATTTTCTTTTATCCCCAAATGCATGTGTCAAAAAGATTACTTATTACATCTCCTTTAAAGCACTCGGGAATCAACTTTTCATGTGCTTCTGAAATCAGACTTATAATCTTCCCACCATAAACCTAGTTCCTTTTTGGTGTTTCCTTTACCAGTCAATGGCCAGAATTTACCATGTTCCTTTCTTTCCCAAGGTGCTTGACACATACTACTCCCTCTTCCACATTAATATATGTTATGTAAATAGATGCATGCATAAATATACACGTAAACACGTGTGTCTACATACAAAATGCAGATCAGTAGAAATAAGTCCCATTTTATCACTTGCTAAATTTCAGTCTTAATGGCCACTTTCATTTATGTACTGAGGTAGTTAAAATTATTTATTACCAAAAGTAAATATAAACTTGGTGTTGAATTCTACACACATGAAACATTGATCTCGGCACACATTGCAATTCTTTCCATCATAATCATCATAATTTCAGCTGAAATTGTAATCTGCCATTGCAAACAACTGGTTGAATTTTCTTTTTCTGTTTCTTGTTTTCCCACTCAGTGCACAGCTGTTTACACTGATGTTTTTCTGATGGAATCATACCAATAATTTTATTGCTGCCACAGGTCAGCTGTCAGTCTGTTTCCTAATCTAAAAATAAGATTAGAAAAGAATGCATGTACTGGTTTATTTCAGTTTAAATAGAAGCACATGAAAAAAGGATTCCAAAGGCCCAATTTCTCACTTTTATCCAGATGTAACCCTCAAGTGCAACTTCATCCTTCCAAACATTTTCTAAATATTTAATTTCCCTTTTACTTCCACCATCTGTACACAGGACTGGCTAAGTAATTTGCAGGGCCCGGTGCAAAATGAAAATGCAGGACACTTGTTAAAAAACAGTATTAAGAATTTCAGAATCCCAACATTCGAACATTAAACTAATGTGAAGCCTTCCTAAGCCCAGGGCGCTGGGTGAGTGCAGGTCACTACCCATGCAGCAAACACTGCCAAAACTTATACAGAGTTTTCTTTTTAATTTCTTATATTGCAACCCCCATGTTTCCACTTCCTTTTGAAATGTTCATACCTTCTTTAGCTCCTTCCTATATTAATGTACCCACATTTTATTTATTCATTCAACAAACACTGAATTAATGAATAGTTTTCATATGTTAGGACCTGAGCTGAGTGTTGCAGATGCGGAGATAAATTAGGGATGAATCTTACCCTCAGAGGTCTGGAATCATTCTCTAGAGAACTTCAGGTCCAAATCCTTGAGCTAAAGTCTCCTCATGAGGTAACAAAAGTGTTGCAACCCTTTTGCTCTTAGAAGATCAATAAAAGCATGATATGAAGCTCAAAGGTGCTCAACATGAAAACTGGATGTTTGTCATGATGTCCTCACAAACTCTATAAAGGTAAAAATTGGAATTGCCTCCCAGCTACCGAACCCATTTTCTTCTTTTTCCTTTCCTTACTCTTGCCCTCTCCAAAGTTCATAAACAATAAGGAGTAGGTTATGTTGCAATAATAAAAGACCCCTAAATCTCAGAAGCTTCCAGCACAGAGGACTGTCCTCACTCATGCTAGGACCCAGCACTGGCTGCGGCTCGCTCCAGTCACCTCCACTCTAGAACCTAGACTAATGGAGCAGCCTAGGGCATCGCAGCCTCCATCTGGTTCATGGCAGAAAGAGAAGAAAACATGTCAAAGGCCACACAGCTCTAGTACGTCTACCCACAAGAGGTAGACATCACCTCTGCTCAGGCTTCATTACCCAAAGCGATCTCATGGCCACACCTGATTTCAAGAGGAAGAGATGTATCATCCTGCTACTGGAGAGGATGGTGAATTTGGTGAATAATACTACAAAGAACAACATGAAGATTCACAATTAGCAGCCCACATTGACAGCAAGGTCAAGACTTAAAGTAAAGGGCCAGCATGAAGAACAGGCAAGCCAGCAGAGCAGAGAGTCTAAATCAGCCAGACGGTGTTTTTTTCAAAGTTTATTTTAGCTTTTGATGAAAGCCCACATACCAGCTTTTGCAAAGACAATAAGGGAGATCAGAAATATTCTAGAGCAGCAGTATAGTTCAGGGAAAAAAATCAAGAGACCAAGAATCAAAAAACTAGATTTGTAATATTGTTTGTTATCCTCTCTAAAGCAGCACTGTTCAATAGATAAATAATTCTAGGCACATATGTAATGAAATTATTAGTAGTCACATGAAAATGAAGCACAAAGAAACAGGTAGTTAATTTTAATAAATTGTATTTAACTCAATATATCCAAAATATTTCAATAAGCAATCCATATAAAACTTATTGATGAAATATTTGCATTTTATATTGTCTTTTAAATCTAATGTGTGTTCTATGTTTACAACATGTCTTGATTCAGATGCTAAATACTCCTCAGAAATAATCTGTATTTAGATTTACAGTTGAAAAAGTAGATTAACAAAGCCAAATTGCTCCAGATGTACTTAAAATTTTTCAGTAACTAAGTAAAATATCAGTATGTAAATTGAAATTAATTAAAATAAAAATTGAGTCAATTTTTTAGTTACTTTAGTCACATTTCAAGTTCTTAATAGCCACAGGTGGCCAGTATCTACCTTATTGCACCTTGGAGACATCAGTTACCATCTTGAAAATCAGATTTACTGACTGGATCATGGGGTATTGGATTAGTTCTTCACTTACACAACTTGGGGTTCTGTCACTTGGTAATTCAAAATGACAACAAATCAGAATTACAGAGCATCTCGGAATCTCCTCTTCACATCCTTGAACAATCGCCGGGCTGGTTTCTGTATCAGTGAATTTCAGATATTTCTGAGAGTATTTTAGAAATCTGAGGATGTTACTTAGAAGTGAATAGAGCCCATAAAATATTTTCTAAAAAATATCTGCAAAATTAATCTTGGAGTCATTCTATCATGATCTTCTAACGCCTTTCTGATATTGTTGTTATATATTTAAGTGTTTGCCCTAAACTTCCGGAGATGTGCAAGGTGGCTGTTCCAGAACCAGTAAGGCCTGGAACATAACACAAACCACTGCCAACTGCTTCCCCATATCATTCCTCATCTGATCAAGGGTGGTTCCTCTCCATCTCACATGAGCTTGTTTTCTACTTCACCTACCTGTCCATATGGGTTAAATTCAACTTCTAGTTTTCCATATTATCTAAGAAGCCAAGAAAATAAGTTCAGAGCCAAATGTATTTGCTTTCATATTAGATAACTATGTGCAATAACAGCCTACATAGGGATCACACTCTATACATTTTGAAAATAAATCATCTCACTTGAACATTCAATATTCATGTCAATATGAATGACAGGAAGAGAGCAGTTTAAAATCAATCACACAGCCAGTATATAGAAACATCTATATTACAAAAACAGACGGTAAAGTGTTTGTCTAATACCTCACCCTATATCAGCGACATCGGGTTTCTGCTGGGACTAACATGACTCTAATTCCACTTAGTACATGATCAACCTTCAATGTGGGCACTTTCTTCTGTGCTCAGGATGTGCTGCAAAGAGCAGCCTTATGAAAAACAGGGTATAATTCCACTGGTTCCAGTGTCACACTGCTGGCAAATTCTTTCAACTCTCCACAATAAAGTCCTGAACCCATAAAAAACAAATAAACACAAAATATTCTGTTACTTGCTACTGAGCAACAACTGATTAAGTGGCGTGTCAGGAACCACTGTTTCTAAGGAGTTGTCACTCGGAATGTTCCACAGCATAAAACAACGGGAAACATTTTCTAACTCAAGATTCAAAACAGGAAGCCACTCTTCCCTCCCGTTGGATGCTTTTCTCACAAGAAAAGAACATGGGAAAGAACAGGGCACAGAGGTACAATCGGGGACAACAAACCGTCCTTTATTCCCGAGCACAAGGAGCAGGATGAGATGAGGCTCGCTGGAGGTAATGGAGTGGTCCCATGAGTGGGGAGACTTACTATTCAGCCCATGCTTTCAGCATCCCAACAAATATGGGATGCAGTAAGTCAAAGGAGAAATAACAACCATGTTTTCTCATCACTGCACCATTTGAGAGAGCATAGACTTAGAGACTTCAGGTTGGCGAGACAGAGATACAACTTCTCCCAGCTATTTCAGGGTAAAGAAGCACATTAAAGGTTGGGTGCAGTGGCTCACACCTGTAACCTCAGGACTTTGGGGTCCAAGGCGGGTGGATCACTTGAAGTCAGGAGTTCAAGACCAGCCTGGCCAACATGGTGAAACCGTGTCTCTGCTAAAAATACAAAAATTAGCTGGGTGTGGTGACACACACCTGTAATCCCAGCTACTTGGGAGGCTGAGGCAGGAGAACAGCCTGAAGCCTGAACTGGGGAGGCAGAAGTTATAGTGAGCCGAGATCATGCCACTGCACTCCAGCCTAGGTGACAGAGTGAGACTCTGTCTCAAAAAAATAAAAGCACATCCAATTTGTATGTAATAATTAAATAATTAAATTTATATGTAATAAAGAAAGAAAGGGATACAGTCATGCGTTGCTTAAACAAAGGAATATTTTCTGAGAAACTATATTCTGTTCTGAAAAATGCATTATTAGGTGGTTTTGTCATTGTGAGAACATTATAGAGTGTACTTACCCAAACCTAGATGGGATAGCCTCCTGCACACCTAGGCTATGCGGTATCACCTATTGCTCCCAGGCTACAAACCTGTCCAGCATGGTACTCTACTGAATCTTGTGGGCAACTGTAACACAGTGGTGAGCATTTGTGTGTCAAAACATATCTAAACGTAGAAAAGATACAGTAAAAATACTGTGTAAAAATTTAAAAATGGTACACTTATATAGGATAGCTCCATTATAATCTTAAGGGACCGCTGCAGTATATGTGGGTCTGTCACTGGCCAAAATGATCCTTATGTGATGCCTCATTGTACTATTAAAAAAAAATTGACAGCCGGGCGCAGTGGCTCACTCCTGTAATCCCAGCACTTTGGGAGGCCAGGGCGGGCAGATCACAGGGTCAGGAGATCGAGACCATCCTGGCTAACATGGGCACGTCTCTACTAAAAATACAAAAATATTATCCAGGCGTGGTGGTGGGCTCCTGTAGTCCCAGCTACTCGGAAGGCGGAGGCAGGAGAATGGCATGAACTCAGAGCTTGCTGTGAGCCGAGATTGCACCACTGCACTCCAGCCTGGGCAACACAGGGAGACTCTTCCTCAAAAAAAAAAAAACTGACAATTACAGTAAAATTAACAGTATTAATGATAAATGATGACACCAATGACAGTGAAATACTGATTTCCTTTCTTCTCTTTTTTGCTTACTTGCAGTTAGTGAACTAAGGCAGGTCTGAAAGGTCCGGATCGGGTCAGTACAGTTACTCCATCCTAGACACTGTGGCGAAGTTTGCTCTGACTACTCCATGGCCATCTGGCTCACCTCCAGGCAGGTCTTTCCTTGCCATTGGAGTAGGAAGATATGGAGGACTTGAGAATAATGTGTGAGCTTAAAGGAGAAGGGAGCACAAGAGGTTGCTCAATTGCTTTAGTCTAGGCCAGAGTCTTCTGCATGGTTCAGTCTAACTCCCCAGAAGAGTCTATTGTGATTTGGGTCCAAAACAAGTCCCCATACAATACCCAATACAATCCCAACTTGCCTTGAAGTGTCCGTCCCCTTTCCCAGTCTTGTCCTCTGTGCAGATGATGTTTTGGCGAGCAGTGAGATTCTGGCAGAACAGACCTGGCGATGGGTTCCTGGAACCTTTGGCGAACCTCCAAAAGACCAAGGTCATGTATGCACAGAGGGCTAGAATGTGAGCAGGTGAGTCCCACGTTTTGGCAGGTACAACTGGCATTAGGAGAGGCCTCCAGGGCCATGTTTCCAAGTATTATCCACAGATTTCTAGGTGGAACTACCCTGAAGATGGGCAGGGAGGCTGTGTGTTTAAGGCTCTGAGCCAACAACTCTTTGTAATTACTTTATACGTTGGCCACCTAAGAAAGATTTTATTTGAATATAGGGTTCTATGTAACAAAGCAAGCCAAAACAAAAAGTCCTAAGAAACACTTCTTTAATATTTGCACCCCCAATAGCAAACTGTATTAATTATGCCTTTTTATTTTCTGTATTCTGATGCTTTGACATCTGGGGTCTTGCTGACTTTGAATGGATTGCCCCACCTGTTAGGAGTGTGCCTTTCATATGCAAACCAAGCAAATGAAACCAACCACCATCCCTAACATCTTCTTTATTAGACTATCATATTCCAAGCTACTATTTCCCTGCCCTAATCACCCCAGGGCCAGGTACCAAATAACTGGGGTCTGACCCTACACCCCAGTGCCAGCCAAAATTATTCCAACTAGTTAATCCTAAATCTGCACACCCTGCCTTGCTTTTTCCTTCCCATAAAACCATAATAAGGCTCTTGCGCACATTTCCCCTGCCCCAATGCATTGTTCAAGTATCGAACACATATCCATGCTACTGGTTCCCTTCATTTGATTTTTCAAACTCGATGTCATGATGCAGTTTCCCTAATTAGCTTCTTTAATGATAAAGCTTGGAAAGTTATTTAGAATTCATCAATTCAAAATACATTTTCAATTTTTTTCCTTTACATATCAATGCTTATACAGAACAGGGGAAAAAAATCCAAGCAGGACAAAAGGATATAGAAAGATATAGATTTCCGACTTCTGTTCTCAGCCCCGTTTTCCCCACTTTCACCAGTCTCAGGTATGTGATCCTAGAGAACAAATACACTATTGCTGTTGGTTGTACACACCTTAGCCATTGTGTCTTTTAGCTATGCCACAATCAGGGAGAGGAGGGGTGCCCATGCAAACAGCATCTGCTATGGGGAAGAACAAAGATACTTTACTGAATTCACATCTTACCCTTGCTCCTGCTGCTCCATCATCCTTTCTCTGCTTTGCCACAACTGTAAATTCCTTCCTGAAGGCTCAGGTCAAATATACCCAGCTGCTGACGATGACCTCCCTGCCCACTAAGTCCTGCCTGCTGCTCTAACTCTCCAGGAAGAACCATCGTCCCCCTTCCAGTGCCCCGTTACTAGCTCTTTGCATGTACCAGTATTCTAGCATATTTTTCCAAGAGTCCTAATTGTTGGAATGCGTGTCCTCCCCATGTTTGCTCCCTCTAAGTTCCTTGATAGCTGAGACCCTTTATTAAAAATCTTTGTGATTCTACGTAGGAGAGTGCATTTCATGTAGTAGGGGGTCAATAAATTTTTAATAAATAAAAGAATGAGGCACAGACAAACCCTTCCCACCAGTGAGTGGAATCTAATTGAGATGTGATTGAATCCTAAAAGCAAACCCTGGCTGGGTTTCTTGGTAAGAAACTGTGATTTTCTCACTGCGGCTCTCCGGAGGGGCCTGCTTCTCAGGGCTCAGTGTGTGGTCTAGAATCATGTGCACCGACATATTGCAACGCGGTATTTTAATGATGCCTTAGGTAGGAGGCAGCGCTGTCACATATGAAATAGATCGAGAAAGAGACGGCTCTTCCACTTCCCATTTTGAAAGTTATCAGATATTTTGGAGGAAGATGCAAATATCAGATCCCTTTCAGACACACAGACATGGGCAGAGACACATACGCACACGGAAACGTTGTGTCTTTGCTAAATATAAACCTTTGTAGCGACAGTATCTCAATAATTTTAAAGTGAAAAGATAACGAAGGGGAGCCAAGTCTTTCATAATGAATGCGAGCCTATAGCTTTTAAACAGGGCTAACATATGGGCCACTGATGTGAATGTGAATGCAAATTAGGTATTTTTGATTGCTTGAAATAAAGTCAGCAGAATCAAAGCCTCACACAGCAAATGGTGCAGCTTTAACTACGTCGGTGCCAGGTTGGAAACAAGAGCTCCTAACACATCCTTGATGGGGGAAGAAAAGGGCTTTCAGGCTGGCATTTTGGATTGAGGTCTGGCCTTTCTAGGTAGGACAAGGATAGGGTGTGCCCTTCCCTTGATTGCCATTCTGGTTCTTCTTTTATGAGAGTCTTTCATTTTTACCGCACAGAACTAGATTAAAGATCAACTTGGATCTCTAACCTTCCTGATTTATTGTAGGTTGTCATAAATCTTGGGGTGATATGGAGTCTTTAGAGGTATTTTATCCAGCTCCCTTTACCTTCAGGTTGGTAAAGTCTTATGCCCACCGTGATAGGCACTGTCCTGACTGCTGGAGAGCCACAGGGGACTGAAACAGTCACTTTGTTCAAGGAGATTTGTAGTACTGGGAGAAATGAGACCTCCTGTCTCACTCTTGTGTTGTGTGATGCTGGGGTGGAAGTGTTCCTAGAATGCAATAGGGGAACAGGTGTGGGCCATCTCCAAAGTGTGTGTGTGTGTGTGTGTGTGTGTGTGTTTGTGTATGTGTGTGTGTGTGTGTGTGTGTGTGTGTGTGTGTGTCTGTGTGGGACATGGAAGGCTTCCTGAAGGAGTGACTGCTGAGATAAACCTGGAAGGATAATGAGCAGCCAACCAGTTAGAGGAAGGGGGACTAGCCTGTGCAGAGACACGGAGGTAAAAGAAGGGCCCATGCAGTGGGGCACATAGTTCCCTGTGAGGTAAAGGATGAGGAGTGCTGAGTAGGTAACCTGTGTCAGGGGAGCTATCCCTAATCCCAGCACAAAAGCTACCTGACCTGGTTCCCAAGAGCAGTAGGTACGGGACCAAGGTCAAGATAAAACCTCTAGGGGGTGGATTGCATGAGCTCAGAGTTCAAGACCAGCTGGGCAACATGGCGAGACCCTGTGTCTACTAAAAATACAAAATAGTAGCTGTGTGTGGTGGTGTATGCCTGTAATCCCAGTTATTCAGGTGGCTGAGGCATGAGAATCGCTTGAACCCAGGAAGCAGAGGTTTCAATGAGCTGAGATTATGCCACTGCACTCCAGAACTCTTGCCACCTCTAAAGAACGAAGTGCCTGTCAACTAGGATGGTCCATTAGGGTGCCTGCCCAAGCTCAGGTGGTTAAAACCTGAGAGTCAGAGCTGGTCAAGCAGCTCCTGTCCTCTTGTCCTTTATTCCCAGGCCTGAATTGCAGCCTCCAAAGTTTACCACTAAGAGGGACTACCATTGTCAAAGCAGCCCAACCCTTCTGTCCCCTTCTATTATAGTAAATGCAAGATTCTCCCCATCCTACCCTCTAACTCAGGGTTTCTCAACCTTGCTACTATAGATGGTCCCTGACATAATCATGGTTTGACTGAAGATGTTTAGATTTCACAGTGGTACAAAAGTGATATGTATTTGGTAGAAATTGTATTTCAGGCACTCAGTCATCATTCTGTTTTTCACTTTCAGTACAGTATTCAATACATTATGATATGCAGCATTTTATTATAAACTGGGCTTTGTGTTATATGATTTCCTCAACTGTAAGTTAGTGTAAGTGTTCTGAACACATTCAAGGTAGGCTAGGCTAAGCTACGATGTTCAGTTGGTTAGGTGTATTAAATGCATTTTTGACTTATAATATTTTCTACTTATTAATGAATGGGTTTATCAGGATGTAACCCCATTGTAAGTCAAGGAAGCCCTTTATTGACATTTTGGACTGCATACTTTTTTGTGGTGGGGGGCTATTCTCTCTATTCTAGGCTGTTTAACAGCACCCTTGACCTTGACACACTAGATACCAGTGGCACACATACATCCCCCCCACTGATTGTGACAATCAAAAATGTCTCCAGACATTGCCTGATGTACTCTGGGGTAAATCTTCCCCTGCTGAGAACCCTGGCTCTAAGCCAATACATACAGATACACTTTTGGGGAGGCAAATGCTTATTTCTCTATTCCAACACTCTGACCTCGATGGGGACTTCTGGGCCTCACAGGCCTCTCCTCCTATCCCAACTATGCTTGAGGCTGGATGCCTGGTTTGAGTGTAGCAACCAGAGTACTTCTGAGGTACTCTCTTGGACCAGGGAGGCTCTCAGTTTCTTCCAGGAGCAACTTTGGACAACATGAGCCTGCTGGTGGCCGTGCTACCAGCGACAGCCTTTGCTTCTCCAGTGTAGTCTAATGATGAGGCAGAGATGTCACAGAGCAAAATTCTAGTGGCATTTGAGCACCTGGTTCTAGTTTCCCTAAGACCCACTTATATTCTGTGCTCATTCTGTGGTTTTTCTCCGTGAACACTACCCTCCTCTTTATACTGAGTTAGTCTGAGTTGCGTTTGTGTCATTTACAACCAAAACAGACCTAAAAAATACACCATGCCAGGATGAGAAAAGTCCAGTCCAAAGAAAGGCAGACAAGTCAACAAGATGAAATGAAGTGAGAATGAGATTGTGTTTCTTTCCATGTCTAGAGCACAGTGGGTGGCCCATATCAGGCTGGCTTAGGCAGGGCTGCTGGCTGGGGTTCATCTTACCTCCCTGAGACAAACAAAGAGACAGCTGTAAGACAAAGAACTAGGAGTCAGCTCTTGTGTGGGATCAGATTTTTAACCCTTTTGCTTATCCCAGTGGAAGTTCCTATTCCCAGAACTCTTACCTAATGAAATGTGTGATATTGGAGGTATCCTTGCTCAAGGGTCAAGCAGCAAATACCTAGTCTCCCAAGGATAAATCATACTCACACTGCAATGTAAACTGCTAAGAATTGCTCATGTTAACAGGAGTGCATGCTGAAGGAAAAAGGAATAAGAGCTGTGCCACTATGGGGCCTGGTCTGGGATGGCATTCACCTCACTGTATTGAGAAATGATGTCCTCTCTGCTTGGGTGGAGCAATCCTGCACAATGGCCCTGCAAAAAGAGTATGTGAGAGGGAAATTCTAGCACCATTTGGAAGCTGGGATAGGACAGAATTATTTTTTAAAATTCCTGAAAATCTTGCTTCCTAAGTGGCCAACTGTATACAACTATCTCCTAGTGGTCATTGTTCCCCTCCCCCACTTTCTTTCCTTAGCAATAGGAATGTTTTAACTGAGTCTAAGATCTTCCAACTAGAGACTACATTTCCAAGCAACTCCTGATGGAATTAGGCCAATGAGGTTTGAACACAAGTGATCCTGTAACTTCTGGGTCGTCTCCTTAAAGAAGCAGCCACTTGTCCTGGATCTCTTCTCCTGCTGTCTGGGAAAGAGTGATGCTTGGGGCAATTGGAAACTATGTGTTGAAGATGGCAAAGGCGTGTGAGAGAGTTACTGCATTTTGAAGTCTCTGGTACAGCAGTTTCACATGTGACCTGTCTAAATGACTTCCTTTTCTCTCTATTGCATTCTGATTCTCTATGATAATGCCCACTGCTGTTCGCTCTGGCTGAAGCAAAGGACAAGACATGTCAGTCAATTTGTCAGCCATGCTCAGGTTGCCTGGGAGCCCTGCCTTTACCATTTATCATGTGACCTGGTATAAGTTACTTAGTTTCTCTCTGTCTCATTTTCCTCTTCTATGAAATGGGGATGATAGTATTACTTTATAGGGTTGTCATGTGAAGCAAATGGGATGGTGCATGTAAAGTGTTTGGTGTAGTCTTTGGAACACAGTAAGCATTAAATAAGTGCTAATTATCATTCTTATTAGTAGTAGTAGTGGTACCTTCACAGCTCTTGCTCAAGAAAAAAAAAAAAAAAAAAAAAAGCCCAGGGCTGCTATTTGCATTGCTATTTGCACTAGGTTGAACAAAAGATGAGGCATGGGAAATGGCCTGTACATGGACTTGACATGGAAATCTGACCTGTATGGCCTGATTCAAATGACAATCTGTGTGCATTATGTACCCCCCTTTTGGAATCTGAACAGAATCACCAAATAAAGTTGCCAGTCAGATGGGCAACTTCATCTTATATCATATAGATGAATCAGAGAGGTTAAGAAGAAGTAGAGAGCAGAGGCTGAAGTACATGTCCTGAGAAAATGAGAAACAGAGAGAGAGAGAGAGCAACCTTGCAGCTTTTGTTAAAGGTAGTCCAAGTTCCTGGCCATTTTCCAGTCCCCAGGAGTCCTGGCTGTACTTTGGCTTCTGTCCTTTGATTTCAGTAAGTGTCCTTTGTGTGACTTTATAATAAATGTCCCCATTTTGAAGCTGACTTGAGGGACTTTCCATTATAGTCATCAAAAATGTTCCAAATACAAATTAGTTGCAGACGTGTCTCTCTCCACCTCTAAACTATAGACTGTGATCACCTTTAAGTAAAGCATGAAATCACTTTTCTATTACTTATAAAACATTTCAAACATAAAGAAAAATGAAAAATAATGAATGTGCATTTATGAATCTATACTTCATTTTAATGATTATTAAATAATTTTGCCATATTTGCCTCACCATTTAAAACAAATAAATGAGACATTTCAGATGAAACCTTTCAGATACTCCTCCTCAATTCTATTCCCCATTCTCCTCAAAAGTAGCCACTATTTTGAATTTGGTATTTGTCATTCACATGTGACGTGTGTGTGTGTGTGTGCACATTAATATGCACACATTAGTACGTACACAAACACATACATACACACATATACACACACATATATATGATTTTATTTTGCATTATTTAAAATTTGCAAAAATTATGTAATTTTGCAACTTCATTAGACAGGTTGAGCATCCCTAATCCAAAAATGTGAAATCAGAAATGCTGCCAAATCTGAAACTTTTTGAGTGCCAACATGACACCACAGGTGGATGATTCCACTGCTGACCTCATGTGACAGGTTGCAATCAAAACAGTCAAAACTTTGTTTCATGCACAAAATTATTTAAGATTTTATATAAAAATTTCTATACAATTGTATAAAATTTTCTTCAGGCTGTGTGTATAATGTGTATGCGAAACATAAATGCATTTTGTTCTTAGACTTGAGTTATATCCCCAAGATATCTCGTCATGTATATGCAAATATTTTAAAAACCAAAAAAAAAAAAAAAAAAAAAAAAAAAAAAA
>NW_016806417.1:1220574-1224352 GCF_001698545.2 Rhinopithecus bieti
AAAAAAAAAAAAAAAAAAAAAATCCAAGGGATATTCAACCAGTATTATGTTTTTGAGAATTATCTATGTAGGTATATAAGATTCAATTTTATTGTATGACTAAATAATAATTTGTCTGTTTTCTTGTCAATCATTTGGGCTCTTCTTAGATATTTTTACTATTATAGAAAATGTTTCAAAGAATATTATTGCACATATTTTCTCATAAACATTTTGAGACTTTCTCTAGGACAGTTGCTTAAGGGTGGATATTAAGTTCTTCCATCTATGAACATGGTATACATCTCCAATTTTAAATCTTCCGTGTCTTTCTGAAGTATTTTATTGTTTTTGTAAAGATATTTTACATTGTGGCAGTATATGGATAGGCTACTAAAAACCATTCAAATACATTTCCTTCCTGGCTTTCCTCTGTCTTAGACAATGAAAACCAGAAATACTTAACTACTCAGTCTCCCTTACCTAAGAATTATCAAAAGAGAGAGTTTGGTCCTTGAGCTGAAAAGCCTTTGAAAGTTTTGAAAACCATAGTGGCAGATCTGTCTCATATTTTTAATTTTTTTTACTAATTTTTTTTTTTTTTACTAATTTTTTTTACTAATTACTCTGGCTGCTGTGTCGAGAGTAAACTGTATGTAGGGGACAAGGAGTAAAACAGGAGGAACACTTCAGAGGCTTTAGCAATAAACCAGAGCAGAGCATAATGGTGTTGGGCCAGAGTGGTAACAATATAGGTGATAAGAGGTAGTCAGATACTCAACATACTGGGAATGTACACCTGATAGGAGTACCTTGTTGGATGTGGGATATGAGCATTTATGAAAGAAGTCAGTGATAGATACCAAGCTTCATGTCTTGAGGAACCAGATGGCTGAAGTCATCATTTACTAGAATGGGAAAAACTATAAGGAGAGCCAATGTGAAGGGAATTTAGAAGTTCTCTTCTGGACATATGTTTAAGATGTATCCTGGACATCGAAGTGGAAAGGTCAACTCAAAAAATGGGTTTATAGGTCTAGAATTTAGAGGGGAGATCCAGAATCAAGATACAAATTTGATATTTATGAAAATAATTGGTATTTGAAGCACAGTACTGGAATACATCAGTAGGGGCATAAGCGTAGACGGAGAAGGAAAGAGTTTCTAGAGCTGAACGCTGTGGCACCCCAACATTAAGAAGGTGATTAAATGAGGAAGAACCAGCAAAGAAACTTTGAAGAGTTGGCCAGTGAGATGGAAGGAAAAGCAAGAGAATGGTGTATCCTGGAAGTAATGTGAATAAGTGAAGGTCTTCTCAAAGAAGAGGGAGAGACTGTGTCTAAAGCTGTTGCTGTGACAAGTACATTAACAGTAGAGAATAAACCACTGCTCTTTGCAATGAGGAAGTCACTGATGACGTTAAGAAGAGCGACATTTGGTGGAGTGGTTTTAGCAAAAGTCTGATTCAAGTGAATTCAATAAAAAATGAGAGGTGAGAAATTAGAGAGAGTGAGTAGAGACAACTCTTTGAAGGTGTTTAGCTGAAAAGGGAAGCAAAGAAGTATCCCAGTAGCTGAAAAGGGACCTAGGTTCAAGAGAGAATTATTTTTTATGTGGTAGAAATGATAGTACGTTGATATGCCAAAAGAGATGATCCAGGGGAGAGGGGGGAAGTGATGATAAAGGATATTGGGAAGGAAGACAATTTATAGGGCAGGAATAATGGGATGGAATCTAGGGCGCAAACAGAGGGATTGGCTTTAACTGGAAGCATAAACAGAAAAGACAGCCTGAGAGGCAAGTAACACAGCCACTGATGGGCACAGGCGAGCAGATGGGGGTGGTGAACTCTCTCCTTTAATTGCTTCTACTTCTTCTTTGAAATAGGAAGTAAGGTCAGCAATTAAGAGGGTAAGGGATGATGTGTTAGAGTTCACGCCTGTAATCCCAGCACTTTGGGAGGCTGAGGTGGGCAGATCACGAGGTCAAGAGATTGAGACCATCCTGGCCAACATGGTGGAACCCTGTCTCCACTAAAAATACAAAAATTAGCTGGGTGTGGTGACACCTGCCTGTAGTCTCAGCTACTCGGGAGGCTGAGGCAGGAGAATTGCTTGAACCCGGGAGGTGGAGCTTGCAGTGAGCTGAGATCATGCCATTGCACTCCAACCTGGGTGACAGAGCAAGACTCCATCTCAAAAAAAAAAAAAAAAAAAAAAAAAAAAAAAAAAAAAGAATTGCTACTCCCTTCTTTTGATCTGATAAGCTTTTGGAAATGGAAGGCCAAAGTGAACCCAGAAGAGTGTTCTCACTGTCTAACATGACCTATGCTTTAGGGTACTGGAAAGCCTAAATCAGTTTCACAGTTAATTGAGAGGAATTATTTTGTAGATTTGTATATCCACTATCCCCATAAGGCTATTTTCTATAATCTACCATTCAGTTTCCTTGTACAGATTTCACTCACATACAACCATAATTCATACCTCACACTCTGCAGTAGATTTTTAAACACACAGACACACACACAATCATTTTATTCCCCATATTTGCCAGCTAGATGAAAGACTCTTTGAGAGGCAATGCATCGTTAAGTATGAGCTTTGTAGTTAATAGACCTGAGTTCAAATACCACTGCAGCTAAATACTAGGAATGTGAATTAAGGAAATTTAACTATTATTATTATTGACCTCACTCATTATACGTCACACATGACTACTTGCCAGTTTTGAAACATGCTTTTTCATGACTCCCTGCTTTTAGCTATGCCTTTCCTTGTACTTCAAACAGCATGCCCTCTTCTCCACCTGGTCAACACCGTTGGACAAGTTTGGGCTTAAATATCACCTCTGTAAACTTTTCACTAAACCAAACCCCCAATTCTGCCAGCCAGAGTTAATTTCTTCTTCCTCTATGTTCCCATGATACTTTGATTAGGCAGCCTCAGTGGTACTTATCACATGGTATTTAAATTACCTGTTTGTATGTCTGTTTCACAAACTGGACCCTGAGCTGTTCAGGCACAGCTGTCCACAGTGTCTGGCACACAGTGTATGTGAAATGAATACTCACTGAATGAGTAAGGAGTGGGGAGCTATGTTAAAACCCTCCACCAAGCACTGTGCAGGGTTCCTGGAAGACATGTGCTTAGTCTGAGAGTCATTCTATCTCTTGTTAAAGCGTATGTGTAGATTTCAGGTGGTCTTTGTACATGCCCATGTGGCATCTAACCAAGAGTTTTGGAGAAAATGAATCTCCAGGGCATGCGCCCACTACCCTCATTTCCCCCCCCCCTTTTTTTTGGTGCTTTCTTTCTTTCTTTAAAAGATTTTTTTTTATTATACTTTAAGTTCTAGGGTACATGTGCACAACGTGCAGGTTTGTTACATATGTATACATGTGCCATGTTGGTGTGCTGCACCCATTAACTCGTCATTTACATTAGGTATATCTCCTAATGCTATCCCTCCCCTCTACCCCCTCCCCACAATAGGACCCAGTGTGTGATGCTCCCCTTCCTGTGTCCAAGTGATCTCATTGTTCAATTCCCACCTATGAGTGAGAACATGCAGTACTTGGTTTTGTGTTCTTGTGATAGTTTGCTGAGAATGATGGCTTCCAGCTGCATCCATGTCCCTACAAAGGACACGAACTCATCCTTTTTTATGGCTGCATAGTATTCCATGGTGTATATGTGCCACATTTTCTTAATCCAGTCTGTCACTGATGGACATTTGGGTTGATTCCAAGTCTTTGCTATTGTGAATAGTGCCGCAATAAACATACGTGTGCATGTGT
>NW_016806417.1:1225868-1301360 GCF_001698545.2 Rhinopithecus bieti
CAAGACAATCCTAAGGCAAAAGAACAAAGCTGGAGGCATCATGCTACCTGACTTTTTGGTGCTTTCAAAACAAAGCTTGGGTTTCTGAGGAAAAGTTCAAGACAAAAGTTCTCATTGGCTGACGACAGATCACGTATGCATTTTATTTCATTTATAATGTTCTTCCAGCAGCACACAAAGAAGAGAGAGAAGACAGCTGTAGTTAAAGTTAGAATGTTTTAGAAACCAGTTATTCAAATAATCAATATTTATTGAATACCTATTTTGTGCCCCAAACTATGGCAAGACAATGGTAAGAGCTTTCAGTCCCTGGATGTCCTGTGGGGTGATGTTTGCACTCACGGGCATTGGACTAAGACAGACCTGGGTCCAAAGCCTGTTTCTTTATCTTCAATAGCTATGTGATTGTGAACAAGTGCCGCAAGTTATCTCTGTGTGAGGTTTCTGTTCTGTGAAATGAAGTATTGTGAGACATCAACAGGAGAATGCATGTAAGGAAACTTGCACAGTGAATGACCTAAATAAGTGGTAGAAAAATAAATAAATACAATTAAAACAGAAAATACTTAGAACCCCGTTGAAGTTTGAAAGGTAAAAGTGAACTCAGGGTATCATCATTAAAAGTCAACTGGTTGCCTCAGAATCTTACAAGGTTGGATTTTTACCATAGTGAATGTATATGATCCAGAAATGTGCTTTCATCAGCAGAATGAGAAATTTACATTGTGAAGAATTTACATTGTCCCAACTCACAAGAGCCTAAATAAAAATGAATGAAATGTATTAATTTATACTGAGAAACATATCCCTTAGATGGACCTTAATACTTCATATCATCAGTGCATGATGAATGAAAATTTAAGGGAAACTGAATTTTTCATAACTGGTTTTCAGCTAAACTAGTTTGTAGCACTCTGCTCTGTTACATATTGCCATGTAACAAATGACCCCAGTGCCTAGCAGCTTAATGCAACAATCATTTTATTTTATCTCAGAAATGTATGCGTCAAGAATTTGGGCAGGGCTTGGGTGGGTTATTTCTCTGCTCTGAGTGGCATCAGAGGTCAACCAGTGTCCAGATGTGCAGTCTAGAAGGGCCAAAAAGATTTCTCACACACACCCAATGCGCTGATGTGGATGGCTGTAAGATTGGTCTCCACTAGGGCTTCCAATAAGAAGGCCCCCATGGAGCCTCCCCTAGATGCTGGTCTCAGGATACTTAGACTTCTTACATGGCTTCCACAGAGAGAGTTCCAAAAACCCCGGGCAGGAGTCCCAGACTATTACCTCTGCTGCACTCGCTGGGGCCAGTCTAGAAACAATGGGTGAGAAATCAGATGCCAGCCCCCAAGGGGAGAAGTAGCAAATAATTTGTGGCCAGTTTTAGTCTACCACACACTCTTTCTCAGAACAAGAATTGCTTTTCCAGTGACCCCAGATTATCCAGCAGCTCTTGGCATGAACCCCTCTTCCTTGAACAGTACTCTGATGGGCGTTTCCTTTAGAACTTAAGTTTTTGTGTCTGTTTCTGGAACTGACCTCCTAGGCAACACAGTCGATTTGGACAACTGTTACGTGGCTGTGGCTTTGTCTTGCTTCGGCCCTAATAGCCTATCCATCAGTCTCTTTTAGGTGATTTCATTTATCTATAGATTTTCACAAATTCGTTTAGCGCCTTAATTAAGTTCTCTCTTCTATGTTGTATTCACCTTGCCTTTTCACTGCTGAATGAATGGAGGGAAAAGTGAATAAAAAGAGACAGAGAGGAAACAATATCTCACATATCTGAAAATGGCAATAAAAACAAAGGCATATTGATATTCTAAAGTCTATTGAACACATCTCAAGGCATTCTAATAAATGACATTAAGAAAGAATGGAAAAACTCACGAAGTTCTTATGAAAGATGTAAGACTTCAGCTAAGTTTAAAGGATGGACAAGAATTTAAATAGACCAAATTGAACTTTCAAGAAGGACAAAATGAACTTTAAATCCTGAATTGAGTCGTTTTAAATCAGCAGGTGACTAAGTGATCCTTCTAAAGGGTAAACCTGTTCTTTTCACTCCTTCCACATCTTTCAATGACTTGGGGTCTGCTGGCCTGGAATGCACTGTTCAGAACAGCACTCAGAAACTCTGAATATGCTGTATCTAAGTTGCTTTATCACCTGTTCTCTTTTATGTATTCAAATCTGCAGATACATGAAAATGTTCTCTTTCTCTCCTGTCCTCATAATTTTGGCATAATGTTCTAGTGCCTTCCCCACCTGATCTGAATGGTGAGTCTCTCTTCACCTTCCATAGCAATTCTACAAGAGTTCTCAGATGCAACTTCTTTTGGGGGATTTCTCCTCTCTTCCCTCTGCCTCTTATCTCTACCACCATCAAATTAGTCATCCAAGTATATTGTGATTGACTGTTTGCATGTCTACCTCACTCACTCATAAAGAGATCCTAGAATAGGGGTCAGCCAACTTTTTCTGGGCCATAAAGTCTCTGTCACAACTATGCAGCTCTGCTGTTGTAGTACACAAGCAGCTGTAAACAGTACCTTGCCACATGGACATGCCTGCGCTTTAATAAAATTTTATTTGTCAGCACTGAAATTTGAATTTTATGATTTTTACCTGCCAATAAATATTATTTTTCTTTTAGCTTTTTTCAACTATGTAAATATGTCAAAACCATTCTTAGCTCATGAGCTGTACGAAAACAGGCAGTGGGCTGGATTTGGCTCACATGTCATAATTTGCCAGCCCTTGCTCTAGAAATCTGAGATTAGGCCTCTTCCGCTTTGCATCTCTGTTTTGCCCGTCCAAGTGCCTGACATATAGTATGTCTTTATCAAACTTTATTTGAATAAATTAATGAAGAAACGAGAAGGGGCAATAGGAGTAAATAAGTGTATCTGCTCTCTCTGTGCACAAGATATAGGGCCCAAAATGTTCAGCCTGTTGAGTTACTAGAATATAAACAAAGTATACACACAGCCTAGGACCTGCGTCCTCAGGATTCTCTTCTCAGCGGGGCCACCAAAATCCCTGAAACAGGTCAGAATCAGGTTAGCATTCCCAAAGGAGTCAAAACAAGAAGGCAATGCCTAGATGTGGAGCTTAGCTGGATGGAAAAGGAGGAAAGTTCATGGGGTCCATGAGCGGGCTCAGAGCAGCCCCATTGCAGGATTAAGCCTGGGAGGTTAACGTGATGCATCAGTAGCTGCCACGGCCTTTATTTCCCTCCTACAGCTGCAGACAGTGGTGTTCCGAGTCCTTGAGAGAACAGTTTGGGAAATGAGGCTTATGTGAGATGACAGGAAGAGTCATTGCAGCAGAGGGATGGGACAGAGCAAGAAAAAATGTGAGATGGCTAATATGGTGCCAGGTTGGAGGGAGTTTTATAAAGCAGGCAGAGGGTGTTAGACATGAAATATTATCAGAGAGGCAGAGCCATGAAAGTTTTTTTATTGGGGTGAAGACAGGACTGAAGAAAGTTTTGTTGCCACTTGTAGGATTGGAGGAGACAGAAGTAAAAAAAAAAAAAAAAAAAGAAAGAACAAAGCTAGAAGTTTCTTAAATAAATTCAAGTGTAACATGATAAAGGTTGGCAAAGGAAATTAGAAAAAAGGGTGACTTTAAGAGAGACTTCAAAGGAACAATCTTTAAGACTGTGCATAGCCTCAGTGGGTAGAGGAAGGTAAACCAAAGCTGATGCCAAGATTATATGCTTAGCTGGTTGAAAAATGTGTCATTTCTGGCCAGGCACTGTGGCTCACGCCTGTAATACCAGCACTTTGGGAAGCCAAGGCGGGTGGATCACCTAAGGTCAGAAGTTTAAGACCAGCCTGGGCAACATGGTAAAACTCTTGTCTCTACTAAAAATACAAAAATTAGCCCAGCGTGGTGGTGCATGCCTGTAATCCCAGCTGCTTGGGAGGCCGAGGTATGAGAATCGCTTGAACCCAGGCGCTAGAGGTTGCAGTGAGCTGAGATCACGCCATCGCACTCCAGCCTGGACAACAGAGCAAGACTTCATCTCAAAAAAATAAAAAGAAAAATGTGTCATTTCTTTCTCAAAAGAGACAGAGGGTAGAGAAGGAAAAGGAAACAAATGTGAGAATCAAGTTTTACCTTTTGCCAGTACAGTTTGAGATGGTCATGGTACATTCAAATAGTTATGGCTGTCAGGCTGAAAGTTAGAACTTGAGTGGAGAGAGGTTTACTGGTGTGCTGATAAATGTTTAACAACTGGCTCTCCCGGAAAGAAAGCACCCTGATTTATATCATTTGCCAATTCTGCGGTGTAAATGCTTCCACCATGGCTGATTTTATGCTGCCAACCTGAAGTCATCAAATGCAGAGTTGGGAAGAACTGCCTATGGGGACCGATGGGAGCTGACCCCAGAACAACACTGGAAGATGATAGGGATGGAGACTTGAAAATCAAAGAAAACGTAAAGTCAAGACCTGCATTTTACGATGATGAAACTGAGACTGGAAATGGGACAGAGAAGAGAGCTGAACTCTTGAAATCAGTAGGATGGTTTAGAGGCAGAAGACCAAAGTGTCAGAGGTTTAGCCTTTATCTCTATAGACAGAGTTTGGCGCTGCTGCAAAAATGATCAAGAAGATTATGATATTTAAGGTAAGAGAAATATAATTCCCAATGATTATCTGTAGACAGAAGAAAGATAATGCTCAGAGGGTTGGTTGCAGTTTTTTATTCTACCGAAATTCTGATTTGCTTATTGTCTGTCATCCTTAGCTACTAGCACAAATTACTTCAGGTACTAAGGCTCTGAGTTTGCATGCACATCGTATTTGGCTTATTCCTGCAACAGGTCAAAAGAAGGAAATGAGCCTTGTGCGTCCTTACCTGGGCATTCTAAGAGAAGGGTACAAACCCATTACCTCTCACATTCATTCAGAGCACTGAGACACCAGGAACATGGTGAGAGCTCATCTGTTGTCTTTGGGGATCTTGGGGATCTTACTTCCCCATCATGACTCATAAAACCTTATTCTAAAGAGGCTGCCTTGGGAACACTTGCAGCTTTTACTGCCCCCTAGTGGTTATCATACATTACTTCATCCCGCACGGCTTTATCTGCTGAGAGAGGGGTTAGAGGTCTCATCAAGCCCTCTAGTTCAAGGAAAGCCCAATAAATAGCTTTCTTCTGATAACTTAAGCTTCAATAATGTGACAGTTCTCAATAATCTCAGCACTCTGAGTATGCCCAGCATTGCTTTTAGGGAAATACAGGTTCGTTCAACTTCGTGGTGTGACACTAGATTGCCCCCCGAAAGTCTCATTTAAATGTTGTTTTAGCCTCGTTTCTTATTTTAAAGCTTTTTAATTAATTGAGAGCATCTGAGAACTTGACTTTAAGAAGGAAGGAGGATCTCGTGTTCTATGAGTATTCTATGGGTTTCTTTCCATTTTGTGGAAATAAAAATAATCACAATTTTCTCTTTAAGCTTTTGACCTTTGTGAGATTAGACCCTGTAGTCCATGAATAGATCTCAGACATCAAAGTTGATATGGCCTTCAGAAACTTAAAAAGCCATATTAAAATTTTAAGTGTACAAAGACCACATTGTTCACCGGGCCCTCTTTGACCTTGCTAAGAAGGGAAGGGAAACATCTGTAGTCTTGTGTGCAAATACTTAGGAGTGCAAATCAAATCTACAGATAACGTCTTTGTAACCCACTTGTAACTCACTCATTCTTTCTTATTGGATGTTCCTCTCCATTGCTCAATCAGCAGTCAACTTACTAGTTACGACTATGATTTTACTTTACTTATGTAATCGGAATTAAATTGGCCTTTTGACTATGGGTGTAAGGCTTATCTTATCATACACAAAATACCCACCCTCATACCACCCCCCCGCAACACACACACAGACATCTACAAAAGCTTTAAAGGGGAATATAGGCCTTTTCTGAAGTTTTTCTTAGAGGTGGGTAGGATGTCAAGGAAGGAATTATACCACATTTGATATATCCAACTTTATAAAAAACATCTTAATTGCATAGCAGGGTTTCCAGTCTCCCTTCATTCTCAAACTTCCCCTGTCCTCTCCTTCTCTCTCCTCTCTCATGTTGATCTTTCTGGCCTCCTCTCTGTTTCTTTCCCTCTCTGCCCATCCTTCTTGTTAAGGTGATCAATCTGGTCTGTTCTTGGATCCTCTCAAAACCTTATTCATATAAAGCCCATGTGAGAGAAAATGTAGTAAATATTTTCACTTTAACTTTTTGTCTTACAATAAAAAAATTTCTTTGTGATGATTATTGTGCAAACACGAGAGTTTGCTATTGGACCAAATTACTGATATCATCCACGTGGAAGTGGCAAATACTGATGCTTCTCCTCCTCCTTATTTCTTCTCCTCCATACAGTGTGTCTCTAGACAGTCCTCGGGGAGCCAGCAGAGTGGAATCACTGCATTATCTATGGACTTTTGTACACAGGCCACTTGGGTGTCTACACCGAGGACAGTCCTGTTCTCATTGGAACTTAGGAAGGAAGGAATGCCCCTTTTCAACTTGTTCCTGATACCACTACTCCCTTTCCTCTAAATGAAGACAGCTCTACTAGTGTATTTTCAACTCCATGACCATTGGGAGATCATAAAACCAAATTAGTGGTCACATTGGGAGTTTAAAAAAATGAAATATAATAGAAGAAAATATCAGGGTGCATCACCTAGGAAGGGTGAGTACTGTTTTATGTAACTTTTCAGTCATAACTAATGCATAGCATATCCCCTACTGTGACCTGGAAGTCAAACATATCTGACAGTTTGAAAGACACTTTTTCCAGATTTTTTTTATGTGAAAGTTCAAAAATTATCTCCAAGTAGACGTGGGTGGGGGAAATTAGGCATTGTCCTGATCAGTCCCTTGTGTGCCTTGTATCAAAGTAAAGTGTCCCTCTGGGTCTTTAAGGGAGACAGTTCTCAAATAATCTCCCTGCAAGCTTTCAGAGGGTGTTCCACTAGGATAGCTATCATTACAAAACTTTCTCTTCTGCATCCCACAGGCCTCTTCTTTTAAATCTCGCTCCATATAGCATCCAGTTCTGCCTCCAATTTTGTTAAACTGGGACTCACGTTTCTCCCTAGAAAATCTGCTAAAGCTTAGCTATCATTATAATCTTCAACAGGATTATATACTTAACAACCTCAAGCATTTGCTATCTGCTTCTCAAGGGTTAATGAGCTCTGGTGTCCCTGAGGGGGTGTGTGTGAGCTTGCCTGAAGGGAGAAAACTCTCCCCGTACAGTGCTTCTCAGACTGTAGCGGAGATGTTGTTATAATGCAGGTTCTGAGTCTGTGGGTCTGGGGTGAAGCCTAAGAGTCTGCATTTCTACCATGCTCTCAGGTGGTGCTGATGCTGCCGGTCTTTGGACCATGCTTCGAATAGCAAGGCTTATAGCACATAAGCACATTTAGCCACCACTAGAATTAACTTCCCACTTACATCCCCTTCTTCTCTAGTATATGTAAGACATACACATCTCTTGTGTTAAGATAGCTTGATTCCTTCTTAAGAACTAGTATCTTGACCTTATTATGCTAGGAAGATAGAGGCACTCTCCCTGTCTTCAGTTATCACTCATGGGACCAGGACATCTCCAGTAATTTAACAATGAAGAGCATCATACCCAGTCCTCTTTTTCCTGCTCCCTAGAGATGGAGTAGGGAGAAGTCTGGCTTTGCCATGTCACATCTATGACTGCTGTACCAATTAGTTCTCATAGGTTAGAATGGCTTGTTAGACTGTCTTTCAAGTCATCATTTACAATATGAACTCTCACACCCACAAACATGTTAGCATCTCTGAAAACTGGGTGTCTTCCAATGATTGTCAACCAGGTGGCAGGCTTGAAATGGTTGAGATTGCCTGTGCATGAGTAGGTCTTATTGCTGGTGGGATAATTGAGTAACTTCAATTGCTGAAACTTTCAGTCAACAAATAAAGCATTCAAAGACCATTTGATGGGGGAATATCAATTTTGGTAGTTTCCTGAAAACGTCCAGTTGAAACCTTCTGGTGAAACTAAGAAACTGTCAAGGTCGAAACTTGCATAATGAATGTCAATAGCTTCAAAAGAAAATACTAAAACCAGAAGTGGCATGTTCTTTCAAAGAAACACACATCACTAGCATTCTTGATGATGCAGATGATGATGCTGAGTGGAAAAGCGTGGACATCGATAGCCCTGAGCTAACAACTGATTCAGAAGACTACAACTATGAAGAGTGTTTGATTCTGTTTCGATTTTTCTTTGCTGTGTACCAAAAAGGGATATATGATTGAAGAAAACTGACGTTTAAATAAGTCTAAAAGAGCTCTTCCAGTATATATACAATAAAAATTCCACCTGGATAAAAAAGAATTTTGTCATAGCTTAGTAAGCAGTTTTTATTATATCTTAGTGGCACATTAAATAAGGTTCTTCCTACATTCAACAGCATCTTAAATTGATGAAACATGGATTTACATTTTGAACCAAGTTTCCTCACTGGTGAGATGTCCAGGTCAGAAAATATGACAAATCCAGAACCACCATTCACATTTCCTAATTCTTAGCCTATTCCACCCCCCTACAATATCAATGTTTGTGCTAAACCATCAAGTCTTTACAGGCAGACACTGCCTTCATTAAATTCCAGCACAGTGGCTAGCATGGAATGTCATTCAACTAGTATTTGTTGAATGGGTAACAGTATGGGTATCTAAGCATTCAAAGCAAAATGATTTTTGCTTTATAAGAAGTAATGGCCGGTAAGTACCAAACTCAACTGCAGAAAAAAGGTGACTATCTCCTTTCTTCCACAACAAATGGAATATGACCAAAATCTAGGTCAAGAGGCAGTGACTCATCCTCCATGAGTACATCACTGTTTAATGCCATTTGTATAGTAAGAATGAAGAAGAAAAGATTTAGATCTATCTAAATTTCATTAGCATAGCAAAATGAAAGGTACCTTATTTGTAAAGGATTATTATTTCTTTCTACGTGGAAGAACACATTTTTCTTTAATTTGTGCATGGAATGGCTAAAGATGACAGGATGTACAGCCTTAGCTCTAGATAAATTCAAACCAGTACCCGAGACACTCTCTGAGCCTTTCAAGAGGCTCATCAGTGATGGAAATTTGTCACTTTTGCCTAAGGCAATGTCATTGCTCAAGGGAAAGTAAAGCACAAGTGTTAGGTCAAGGGAGTTGTAGACACAGAACACCCACGGGCATAAGAGGTTTCTTCAAAGAAAAGTGTAAGGAGAACTAGCAGTGAAAGTATGCAAATTGCCTTGAAAATGAGATGAGAAAGTCTTTGAGAACTATGCGAAGCCCTTGATAAACCCAGAGCCCTGATGCCTCATTTACGTGCCAATTAATTAGAGGACCCTTCTAAAGAAGACAGACAGAAACGTTGGATTGAAAACAAAAATTATAGCAGTACTTGGGCCCTTAACTGTAAATTACCAATAAATTTTCTGATGGACTAATATTATACCTATGACATTTCAGCTCAGTTTGGAGAAAAAATTCCTTTCACGGACAAAGAGAAAACACAGAAGTCATCAGTTGACCGTCAAGAATAAACCAGAATACCTAACTCAAAAGCAGGGTCAGGGCTTGACCTCCCACAGAAAATAGTCACCTAGCTATTCACTTAATCAAATCTGAGAACTGTCTTGTCCTCCAGTCCTGGAGTGGGGGTGGTGGGTAATTTTTAATCCTTTTATTATACCTCCTTTCCCAAATGGCTAAATCATCATTCAGGTGAGGGTAAGAGACTGGCGAAGTCTGCAGAGGAGAGGAACAGCAGTTCACTGGTCTACAGTAAGAAAATGACCTAGGAGGAACTCTGCACTCAGCAGCAACAGGGGCTCAACCCAGGCATCAGACTTCAAGTCCCAAACTGCTACTCTACTGCCTTTTGATTAAGGAGAACCCTGGGCAGAGAATGTTCCAGGATAAAGAGTCCTGCAGCAAATCACCCACTTTCATTGGTGTGAAAAAACTGGACAAAGTTGTCAGAAAGTCTAATCCCTCTCCCGGTTCTGTCTTCAACTAAATACACAACCTGAGAACATACAGGTCATGTCTTTGAGTCTCAGTTTCTCCATATTTAAAATGAAGATGTGAGATTACAAGACCTTACAGATCCATCATGCTACCATCACTCCAGCTCTCAAAGAGTTCTATTTTAGTTAATAGAAAGAAATACAACTACAAAGCAGAAGCACAAGTTAGGAGTTGACAAGTTCCAAAAGGGAGGAATAAATAAGTTCTGTATGTGTTCAGGGGAAGAAGAAATATTTCAGGAAAGAAGTTCACACGGAGTTTATGGCCTGAGTATCATTTCAGATGGGTAGGATCTGAACTTTCAGAGAAATAGGAAAAACTATTTTAGGCAGAAGGTAGTGCAAAAGAAATTATGAAAACAGGAGTGATTTCTGTGACATATAGGAAAGAAAGGACAGGATAAAAAGATAGAAGGAGAAAACTAAGATTTATGAATTTTCTCCTGCATAATAGACTATGTTAAGGACTTTATATATGTTAACTGTCTGAATCTATAGAGCCATAAGAAGTAGTTATTATTAAGCATACTTTATAAATGGAGAAATTAAGGGTCAGAAAAATTAACAATATGGCTGAAGTTTCATAGTGAGTAAATATTAGAGTAATGATATGGACTCACGTCTGCCAGGCTCCAACCTTCAGGGATAAGCTGGGAGCTGAGCAGAATCCTAACGAATACCCAGGAGTGGCATGATTTGAGAGAGATAGGAATTGGCCATGTGGGTAAGCTCTCAATGTTGGGGATGCAGCCACTTCTTTGGAGAAGGGCCACATCTGCCTTGCATGACATGTATCTCTGCAAGCATCACAAGTCCCCAGGGCATCCTGTCACATTAGGGGATGGGGATGTGGAATGAATGGAAAGGTCTCGATGTGGAAAGAATCCATTTTTGCATACAGGCTGTGCTTACTCACATGCAAAGGTGCTTGTATTTTTCACCTCAATTCTTCCTGACTCTCCGGGGAGGCAGTACAGGAGCTATCAGAATCCCTTGATGGAGGGGAGCCTTGATGAGTGGCCACCGCCACTTCCATAGTTACTGACAAGCTGGGCACTCTCCAGTTTCCTCTCTTCTCCCTCCCTTCCACTCTCTCTCAGATCATCCTCTCATGAGTGTTCACACCTTCTAATTTGTATAGCACTTAGATTACATAGGATTTCATGAAATGAAGTCCTTCCAACAATTTATCCTCATTTTGCATGTGGGAAAAGTATAGTAAATGGTATAGAAGACACAATTAGGAGCTGTGGATGAGACATGGGTGGTTTCTTTGCTCAGGAGCTTGAAAGCCAGGGTGATGTGGAATCACAGGTATATTAGTCCATTCTCACATTGCTATAAAGAACTTCCTGAGACTGGATAGTTTATAGATAAAAGAGGTTTAATTGACTCAGAGTTCTGCAGGTTATATAGGAGGCATGGCTGAAGAGGCCTCAGGAAACTTACAATCATGGTGGAAGGCAAAGGGGAAGCAAGCACATCTTCACATGGCTACAGGAGAGAATGAGTGAAAGGCGAAGTGCTAGACACTCTTAAACAACCAATCATATCTCATGAGAACTCACTCACTATCTCAAGAACAACAAGGGGGAAATCCACTCCCATGATCCAATCACCTCCCACCAGGCCCCTCCTCCAACAATGAAGATCATAGTTCAACATGAGATTTAGGTGAGGACACACAGCCAAACTATATCAACAGGTAAAGCTAAAATTCTTGGTTGGCAGCTCTCTTCTAATATTTGAACACTGTCCTATGTAACAAGGAGTAGATTTGCTTACCCCTCTATCTCTACAGAGGCACAGGAAGCAATGACTCAGATAAGAGGAAGGGAGATTTCAACTCAATATAAGGAAGAATTTTTTTAATGTTTTCTGCTTATAGAGGAAGTACATGATGATTCAAAATGCAATTTTAAAACAAAGAAAAATAATAATTATTCATAATCCTATAACCTACAGGGAACCATTCAAAATATTTTAGCATATTTCTTTCCACCAATTTTCAGTGAGTATGTATGAGTAAATAATTGAGATGATCCTGTATATAAAATTTTGCATGCTATTTTTTCATTCAACATTATATCATCTTATAAGCATTTTTTAGCTCATTAAAAGCTCTTCATAAACATAATTTAATGACTGCATAATTTTCAATTGTATGGCTGTATCACAATTTATTTAACCAGTCCCCTATTTTTGGACATTTATGTTGTGCATAATCTTTGGCTATTATGAAATAATGCTTCAGTGAAAATCTCTTGTGTGTAAATCTTATTCCACCAGTTTTAGAATTTTATAGGCTAGATTCCTAGGAGTTGAATTACTTAATAAAAAGTGTGATTATCTTTAAGATATTGGTACATATTGCCATTTTCCCTCCATAAAACTTAATACTAATTAACCTCTGCATCTTCAATTTTTTTCTTTTATTCAAGACTTAGCACACTTCTGTTTTTATTTTACTTCTTCATTGACTGTTCCTTCTCCATCTTTCTGTTTGCCTTTTCTCTTCTCATTGACCCCCAACTACTGGCAATCACAGGACTCTCTTTCTGAGCCTCCCTTCTTTCCACTTTCAAGGTATTTTCTCTACATGAATTAAAACAGTCTCTTGATTTTGAAAATTATATAAAACTCCCAAACTTACATCTTCATCTCCAGCACTGACTTTTCACTGCAAATTAAACCTAATATAACCAATTCTTACTTGACATCTACAATTGGATGTCTACCAGATATCTCAAACATAACATGGCCAAACTCTTGATTTTCCTCCAAAACCACCCCAGTCAGCTTATCTGTAAGCCTTTTCCATCTCAGTAAATGGAAAGCCCATCCATCCAACTCTTCATGATAAGAGTTATCCTTGACTCTTCTCTTCCTTGTACTCACCAAATACAATCCACCAGCAAGCCCTATCAAGCCCATCTCCAAAAATTATCCTAACTATCCTAATAGGATTCTCTCCTATCCCATCTCTTCCAGCCTAATCCAAAATACTATATTCTCTTGCCCTCTCACCGATGTAGCTTGCTAGAAGTTCAATTTTCAATCTTGCTATGCCAACAATTCCTTGTCCACTTAATTGCCATCTTTTTTCTCACATGCATCCATTCAACAAATATTTTTGAGCATCTACTACATATTAGATGCTCTTCTAGGCATTGGGAGTATATCAGGAAACACAATAAAGTGTCAGATCTCATGTAATTTACATTCTAGTTGGAGTGACAGACAATACACAAATAAAACATAGAATATAAAAAGGAAAGCTGCAGGGGAGATCAAATTACTATTTCATTTTGGGTTATCAGGGAAGGTCTTTCTAATGAGGAGATATTTTAGCAGAGATGTGAGGGAAGTGAGGGAATGCTCCATAAACTTACCTTGGGAAAGTATATTACAGGTGGAATATACAACAAGTGGTGTGTCTACCAAGTTCAAAGGCAGGAGGACGTTTGGAATGTACAAGGGACCATCCACATTGAATGTCCTTGGGTTGATATGGTATCATTCAGCTGAGCCAAAGATAAACTCTACAACATCTGCAGAATAAGTAAGGAACAGGCTTTATTAGGGAATCTTACAAGTGAGGAATCCATAGGATTGGAAGAGGCATACAATTTCCTAATCTGTCTTCATCTCATGATGAGGCATGCTGAGGTTTGACACACAGTGGACTTGTCCTCCCATGGAGTGACCCAATTCTCTGGGAAGGTGAGGGTGACCTTCTCAGTGGGAAATAAGTGCTGCTTGGAGGCAAGCGGGTAGGATTTGAGGTGTGAGATGTTTACTAAAGTTATATGGGGATCTTGGAGTCCATGAGTATTTGTAGCCCCTCCTTCCAGGGGAAAGAAGCCACCAGACCCAAGGGAAGCTAAGTTTTGTGGAAGCCCCTTCTGCCAGATCAGTGTCATTCCAAACAATTCATTGTATAGGTCACCCCAAGTGAGCTTCCAAGGCCACCTTTGAACATTCTTGCTTATCAAACCATAGCAGGGAACAAGGAGACCATTGTTTTGGGGGCAAGAAGGGTGAGGGAGGAGAGTAGTAGGTGACAACCAACTGGCAATGGTAGGGGAAGATCCTGTCCCTCTTGTAGGCCATTGTAAAGACTCTACCCACATATACTACCTGTACTCTTGTCATGAGAGATAACAAGTGCACGCACTTTTCTAAGGCTTCTAGTGAATGCCTTCCATTTCTCTTCAATTATCCATTTCTTTCTCTGCACTAGATCCTGCAACATGTCATTATTTTCCAACTTTGAAAATCCTTCCTTTCTCCAGATCCCCTGTCTCTATCCTGCTCCTGAGAGTTTTATGGATGGCACCTCTCACTGTGCCCTGCTTTCTGGCTTTTGGTTAAATTTCCCCATGGAGATAGGGTTGCCAGATTCAGCAACAACAACACAGTTTGAAATTTCAGACAAATGAGTCATTTGTTTTTTAGTATAAGTATATCCAAATATTGCACTAATATTTTAAAAATTCCTTATTTCTCTGAATTTCAAATTTAACTGGGTGTTCTGTATTTTTTCTGGTAAACCCACATGAAAGTCATGGAGGAGATTGTAGGGCATGGCAGGTAAGGACTGAGAAGATTTATCTTCTACCACTCCATCCCTGAAGGACTGCAGTGTAATAACTTCTGGGATCCTCTACCTAGGCCCCAGTTCCTGTCGGGGAGCCCCTCTCCCAGGGCCACAGCTCTCAATTTTTCTGCCCCTTCTGGCCTGGGAGTGGCAAAGCCTTTTTGCTCTGTCTAGTCCCCGGGTGCATTACCATCCCTGTGGTTCCATGAACTCGGTCCACCCCACTGCAAATAGTCTCCCTTCATTAATCTTTCTTTGATTACCCACTTTGAACATGCTGTTTTCTGCGGATACACTCAGACATACAGCCCTTGTTTATTCGCCCCCACTTGAAGTTTCTTCCTAAGGGCCTAGGATGGTGTCTGATTTGTTTCCTAAGCCTGGCACTAGTACCCACTCCATAAGTATTTATTGACTGACTAGTTGATTGGATACAATTCATTCATTCATAAATATTTATTGAGCCAATGATTCTCAAAGGGTAACCTTTGGACCTTGGATAATTTAAGAAGCATCATGCTCGCTTCGGCAGCACATATACTAAAATTGGAACGATACAGAGAAGATTAGCATGGCCCCTGCGCAAGGATGACACGCAAATTCGTGAAGCGTTCCATATTAAAAAAAAAAAAAAAAAAAAAAAGAAGCATCAGCTGGGAACTTGATAGAAATACAAATTCTCAGGCCACACTGGGCCTATTGAATCCAAGACCCTGGGGATGAGGCCCAACCATCTGTGGTTTAACAAGACTTCCAGGTGATTCTGATTGCTCCTAAATTGGAAAACTATTAGGCTAGGGAATGGGGACATAGCAGTGTACAAAAATGACAGGGTCCCCATACTCAGGGTAATTATCAGTAGAGCAGACACATCTGCACACATTCATCTTAACGAGTGACATAGCTGACTTTAAGAGACAACATGTGAATACAATCTACTCTCTTATTCCTATGAATGGCTGCCCCATGTGATTCATAGTCTGGGCATGTCCTCTGCAAGAAATCCCTAGAAACTTCCAGCAGGCCCTTTAAGAACCTGACCTGAACAAAAACTGAGCTTTGCCATTTTAGAAAAGCTGAATTCTCTACCCCGAATTAAAGTTTGTCCTAGGCAAGATGGGTCCTTGAGATTTTCACGGAAAATACAAGAAAGCCTAAAGAATTGTCCTATAATCTGCACTACTTTCAAATATTCTACCTGGTATTAAAAAACAAAAAACCTAAATCAGCATAAACCCTATTTATAATTATACAAGTCTAAAGACCTAACTCCGTTTGACATGTAAACACAAAGCATATTTTACATCATTTATTATACATTGTATTTCCGGTAATGCAACCATTATGCAAACTGAGGTGCATTGTATTTTGTTTTGTTCTCATCTCAAGAGTTGTTCATCATTTCCAAAAATCATATCACCAATGGATGTTTGAGTTGCCAACACATCTGTACAGTCAACATTTGCAGCTGTCATATTCAGCATGATTCTACAAGCGGTGAGAAACATTTGACTACATTATGTCTTCCAGCACCTTGTGTCCCAAGCTTTAAAGTGCACCCTGAGTCTCTTGGGGATGTTGTTACAATGCAGATTCTCGTTGAATAAGTCTGGGCTGGGGCCTGAGGTTCTGCTTTCCTAACATGTTCCCAGCAGGTGTTGATGCTGGTCCGTGGACCACAGTTTGAGTAATGAGGTTCTAGTGTGATCATGCCCCACCATTTGCAGATTGAAATATATATTATTTTATTATAAACTCCTTTCATTTATTTTATATTATATTATAATTTTGATATTATATCAATTTTCTGAGGTTAAACATTTAGTTAAGTTTAATTCTCTATGGATTTTACTTCATAATAATAAAGGGAACAATACAACAATTTAATATTTAAAAAGGGGTACAAATCAGATAGAGATGAAAACTATTGGCTAACCTCTTCAAGGTCATCTCGAGTTGTCCCTCCTTTCTGGACAGAACCAATATACATATCACATGTATTGATTGATGTCTCATATCTCCCTAAAATGTGTAAAAACCAAGCTGTGTCCCTACCACTTTGAGCACGTGTCATCAGGACCTCCTGAAGCTGTGTCACAGGCGTGCATTCTCCTGCATGCTAACCACACGAGTGATTTAGGGATGACAAGGCAAAACAATCTCCACATGGAAATTGTCTTGGAAGAACAGGTTTAGGAACAGGCATGTCCCAGTTTAGAACAGCGAATCTCACAGAAGGCTTTGCTGGGAATTTTGGGGAAAGAAATTTCCTCTGTCTCCTGAGAGTGGGTCCAGGATTTATCCTTCTTTTTTCCTGTGGACACTGAGGAGTGAGGATCTAAGGTCTCAAACCGCAGAAGTCCTGTCACTAACAGCTAGTGGACAAAACTGGCACATGGTGTGGGAAGGGGAGAGACAAGAGAAGCACCGCCAATTGGAGCCATAGTCTCTGGATTAAGCCAGCCCTTGAGTTCACCTACTTTTGTTTGCCTGTGATACGTGAGTCAATAAATGTCCTTTTGTTTAAGTCATTTGGAGGTGAAGTTTGTGTGCGAATGGGGCATCAGAATAGAGTGTCAATTAGATGAAAATGGGTTTGAGAGACAGCAACAGATTTTTTATTTCCATAGGATAGGCACTAACCTAAGGAGAGATGATCATTAGAGAATAGGAGAGGCTCAGACTCAAACCACAAACTTGAGACTATGGACAGAGAATAATAGAGAAAGAGTGGCCTGCAATGGACAAGAGAACCATCAGACTTCTGCCACTGACAGCAGGGAAAATGAATATGAGCCTGAGCTTGTCTTCCTTAGCTCTTGCCAACATAGTGCAATGTTTAGTTTTATTTTTCTTCACTACTGCTTATAACATCTTCCCCAGACTCTAAACTTGCCAAAGCTCTCATGCGAATGGGAATTGTTTTCATGTAAAAATCAATTAATATGCATGAAATGGATTATTTTAGTGTTTGAATTGTATCCCCCCAAAACACATTTTAGAATTCCACAAAGCAGTGTGAATACAAATTTCTCTTTCTTTCTCTCACATGGGGAAAGTCCCTGCTTTAAAAAAAAAAATGCCTGTAGTACACATTCAGAAATCACTAAATATGTGTGCAGGACAGCTGCTGCTTTTCAGTCTACAAGTATAAAAAAGTAATTGGCTCACATGAGCTTGTGGGCCAGGACCCTGAACAGTGGAGCCATGGTGAGCCTGAAAACTTCTCTCCACTTCTCCAGGAGAATAAGAAGAATACAAAAGCAGGGAGGATGGTGGACAGGGAGGGTAGGAGCAACAATCTGCAATGCTAGAGACAAGCACAAGGCAAGGCCTTGAGAGACATTGATCTGGCCCATTCTGAGCAGAAATGTCCTTAACATTTGTCCATATTACAAAACCACCTCCACAAACATAGTTTAGTTTACTCTTGACAGGTGGCTGCTTCCCCTAGGCTTATTATTGCCCTTTATCTGGAATGGCATCCCCCTTATGCCCTGGCATTTTCTCTGGGAGCCCCACTGAGTCCTGAGTGACTGAACGGTGGCACCCTCCACCACACTGGATGATGGAGATTAGTTCCTTTCTAGAATATAGAATAGTTCCTTTCTAGAATCCCTACTTGCTCCAAATACACACCATGAACCCTCAACATTCCATTGCAAAAGTGTTATATACTTCGTATAGTGTCTTATTCAACCAAATAGATTTTCTGACAAGCCCACTGTGTACACACACATGCACACACACACACATACATACACACACGCACATACACAGCATCTCATATTTCCCTTGAAAGTTCAGCAATTTTATTCTAGAAAGGAACTAATCTGCACATCAAATACCTCACTAGAGTTGCTCCCATGTGGATCTCTTGCATTATTTTTTCTCCAAGCAGTAGTTGCACACTTAAGGTCTTCTAGCTGAATTTGACTGGCAATTGTGTTTTATTTGTCCCATAAATTGTTTTTTAATGGATATAACTTTAAAATTACAACATCTCAACATAGACAGTTCTCCTGCCTAGCCCACTGGACTGCTTGTTTCTCTTGGAAACTCAAAAGGCCTGCTGACACTGGGGGCTTCATTCCCACATGCCCACCATTGGACATGTTTTGTTGTTTGCCACAGTCCTCACCATTCCCTACTGTCTCCATGATCTAAAGGTAACATAGCATATGCCACTTAGTATCATGTTTGTACTGTTTCTTTTCTTTTTGTAGAGAAATATTTCTCTGTACCCAGGGGAAAATGATAAGCAATACACCACATGTTTAAAGAAAAATGAGCTTGGGCCTCTTTGTGACAGTGAAAATTATTCGTATGTACTCTAAAGGAAATGCAGTGCCACTTTGCTTATTTTTTTTAAGTTACCACAGTTCGTATTTGAATTTGCAATCCTTATATATGAGGCACTGACTTTCACCCCGTATCTCCATATTACAAAAGGAGCTATAAAATCCCACAAAATAAAACATTGTATTAGCTTCCAAATTAAATATGGTGTTCAACCTGTTTTCAAAGAAGGAGTAGAAACAAGGTTATGGAGTTGGGAAATAAACAGTAATATTCAAGATTATCCCTACTATAGCTCAGAACCAAGGCTTTCTTTCTGAGAACAGGTAACATGTTCTCATTTGACAAATGCACATCCAAATATACTGGTAGTTTGAATTCTGAGGGTATAAATGTGTAAATCTACTTGCTCTTATGGAGAAAAAAAAATCTAACACTGAAAAATAATCTAATTGAATGAGAACGGATTTCTTTCTAAAACAATAAATCTAATTCTTTGTCTATATTTAAAGTAATACCAAATTTCAAAATAGCCCTGAAATTTAACCAAAAAAAGTAAACATATTTGTCTTTAATTTTTTGCAAAAAAAGATAAACATATTTGTCTTCAATTTTTTGCAATGTACAGACTTCAGTTTAAAAGAAAAAAATAAAGTAATTGTTATGTTTCATTAGGAATTTTAGCAGCAGTTCTTCCATTCAAAACTTACTCATTTGGATTAAGGTTATGGAGAACACATCACTTCTTAATGGTGGAATGTGACAGTTATTTCTCTAAAAGAACGATCTCATTCAGGCGCATGCTTTCCATTAAATATTTGTTTGTATATTGGCTTTATATTGTTCCTTTCAGTCTCCTTAAATCTTTCTTAGGAGAAGGAAGGGTATTAATTATATGAAAGTATATATTGCATCTTCTTTCTAAATGGGGAAGGAAGGAAGCTAAAATTTGAGTTTCCATGAAATGAAGGAAATTCTGTTACATAGTCTTATTTAGATAATTTAACTTTTTAAACTCATTTATCAACCATGTTGTAGGGTAAATGCACCTCCTAGCAATACCTTAAGCATACCTGAGAATGACCCTGTGTGGCAGACACACCTGAATGTGTGTTCTCAGCTAAGGAATCCAGGAGTGGCCAACCTGGAGATCTGTTGCTTGCCTGTGAGGAACATCTGAGTCCCCCAACACTTGTCCCATCCCATCCTGTGGAAAACAGGCCACACAGGGGCTCGAGGCCCCGAGTTTGAATTGAATGAAGGATGCAGGGTGGAGGTCATTGTGGGGAGGGTATTGAGTGAAAACATGCTGTATAAACTGCATGCCTATTGCAAGCCACTGCAGTTCTCCTGCCTAGCCCACCGCCACTGGGCAGTATTGTTATCCTGCCCAGCCCCTGCCACTGGACTCTCTCCCCTGTATGCAAGCACCCGATAAAACCTCATGTCTCATTTGCTGGCTCTGGATGTCTTTTTCAGCCTCTTAAACCCGGTGCCATTCCAATTGTAGCCGATCAGGGTTTGATATGACACAGGTGAAATACATATTATTCAGGCTTTTTTTCTATGACAAATGTTGCGCTTTAACACCACTAACATTTAGAGGAGCTGAGATTCAATTCCAGGGTCATATAGATTTCAAACTCTCTAATTTCCACACCATCAAAATAAGATGTTTAAAGAGAAAATGTGAATCTTGCTTTCCAATACAATTAATTTTGACATGAAAAATAATGACAAAGAATGGAGATGGAGATTGAAGCATATATTGATGAAGAAGCAAAAGATGTGGTCCATAATTATTTAAGTACCCAAAAATCTGTTATTTAAAATGTTTACTCTTTAATTTGTACTTGAATCTTAAAATGGGAAGTTTCTCAAGGAACCCAGCCTGATATGGGATCCCAACAGGGGAAATTTCAGGAACCTGATAGTAGAAATAATTTGAAAACAATAACCAGATGCTGGCACAGTCCTGGAAGGAGGCCGCAAGGTACTGACCAGGGACCTCCCCCTCCTCAAAAGGAGAGTCAGCTAGGAGGGCAAGATTCTCTTAAAAAATGGGTCACAGGGATCATCTCTCTTTATCCTTGCAAAGCAGAGTTCTCTACCTTCCCTGCACTTTGAAATCACCTGAGAAACTTTAAAAAATTATTGAGGCCCTGCTCCAAGAAATTCTGATTAATTGGACTTGGGTATAACAAGTTTTAAAAGCTCCCCCATTAATTCTAATGTGCAGCCACAGTTGAGACCTACTATTAGAAAGGAAGAAAATCCCCTCTACCTATACGATCCTTCTTAGCTGGAAAAGCCTTTGTCCTGGCTGGGAAAGGCAGCTGAAAGTAGATCACACTGAAGAAGAACTTTGTTTCCCAACTTCACGTCAAGATTCAGAAAACCTGAGAGCTGTCAATAACGATTCTCAACCTACTATGGGCATCTATCTCTCCTCTGAGGAAGCCTAGTGATCTAATTACACAATACCTTCTCATCCTGGGTGCACAGCCTTGCGTCTCGAACTGCGATCCTAGGTCAGCAGCCTAGGCACCATCTGGGAGCAGGTTAGAGACGCAGTCTCAGGTTCCACCCCAGACCTATTGATTGAGGACCTGCGTTTCAACAAGATCCCACGCGACTCCAATACACATTAAAGCTTGCAAAGCCTTGTTGTAACAGAACATGTATTCTTTCTTTTTTTATCTGTAAATTATTTAAGGTTGGCAATAAAACCTGCATGCATTAACACAACACGTTAGGAAAAAATACATAAAAATCAAGACAAGAAAAATGCAAATTAGAATGAGGTATTAAGAAAATAAAAGTAGTACATAGATAATTGAATCATAAGAAACTGCTGAGTTAAATTATTAAGCACAAATTTGAATCCAAGTTTCCTATACTCCAAAGAGGAAAACAGAGATAGTTCATCTTGCTCAAGGAGAGAGGCAATCATTTATCATGGGGCTTCATGAGGGGTACTACATGATCTAGTAGAAAATATCTTTAATATGCATGCATGTCAAAGAGATTCTGCACATGTCATTTCCTGAATGTCTTCACACAGACATATTAGCTAACACCACCAATTCTTAGTTTCACGGTGTCTAAGATGGGAATAACACTTTCAATCTTACGAGGCTGTTTTAAGGACCAAATACAGACTGTATATGATACATCCCAATTCCTCAGCTTGTGGTCAACGTTCACACCTGGTTTTTTTATTCAAATGAAGTGTCTTAAAGCGTAAGCTCAATATCTAAATCACAGCTTTCTAATTTTCAAGAATAAAGGTGTGGGTCTTGCCCTATCAAATATCAAATCTTGCCATAAATCTATGATAATTAAAACAATACTATATTGGTTCAGTGATAAACACATAGATTAATGAAATACTAGAGTAGTCAAAAAGCAAACCTATAAGTACATCAATCCCTGAAATAGAAAACAGGAGGCTTTACAAAACAGTAAAGGAAAAGATATCTGATCCCAGAATGATACTGTGACATGTGGAAATACCACAGCACACATCATACGAAAATAAACTCTAATTTAAAAATTAAATGTAAAAAATGTGAAAACTGGAAACAAACCAAACATCCTTTAATAGAAAAATGGATGAAGTAAAATATGTAAATAGTATACAAAGTGTTACATGTATAGAAACATGTACAGTATATATAGAGAGGGAGAGATTAAAACAAATGAACTAGATCTAATTCTATTGTATCAAATGAATAACCTTAAAAAGTTAATGTTGAGTGAAATTGAAGGACACATAAAATATAACATTTATATATATTTTAAACCCATCAATATACTATTTATGAACACACATGGCCAGTCAGTGTGTAAAAGCACAGATAAGAAGGTTCACACGCCTATAGAAGAGTAGAAAGAGGAAGGAGGGAAGAAGAGAAGGCAACGAAAATGGATTACAAATACTTTAGCTCTATGAGCAATTGTTTTGTTTTTCATCTGAGGAAATATGACAAAACTTTAATGTTTACTGAATCTGGGCATCTGATACTGTGATATTACGATATATATTATTGGTTTTCATCCACGGTACCTGGCTTAAAACTCCCACAGCCCTGGTTATTTTTTAAGTGACTACAGCAATAAGCATATCTTACATTAGAGTATTTGGCTTTTTGCCTTTGGTTCCTGCAGCAGCTTCAGAGCCATAAAGGTGAAAGAGTCTTTTGTTTGAAAGTTGGGTGCTTTACTTCACAGGAGCAGGCCTCAGAAAACAATCTCTCTGACCTTCTCCTGCCCTTCTTTTACCTGCTTCTTTTTCCTTCCTGAGGCAGGAATCTTCCCTCACTTTTCTTTCTTAGACCACAAAGAAAATTTCTTACCTACCTTGCCTGCCTGTAGGTCATAAGATCCCATTTCAGAAGAGGTCCTGCCCCATAGCCGGGAGGAAGAAACACCACACAGAGAGGCCAGGAAGAATCTGGACAGAGAGACCCTACTGGCTCCCCACTGTTAGTGCTGGATGGTACCCTTTGTGTCCGGTCACATTTCCAGATGGTTGTCCATGCCTCCATCATGCCTGTCCAATGAAGTCTCCATAAAAGGCCCAAGAGGACAGGACAGGATGAGCTTCCGGATGGCTGAGCACATAGAGATGTGGAAGGTGGTGCAGCAGGGAGGGCTAGGAGCTCCATGCCCCACCATGTGCCTTCTCGTATGAATCATCTCTTCATCTGTCCCCTTTGTAATATATTTTATGATAAATGGATGAATGTGTTATTTTGAAGTTCTGTGAACCACTCTAGCAAATCAGTCAAACCCAAGGAGGGGGTTATGGGATCCCCCAATTTATAGGCAGTCAATTAGAAGCACAGATAAAACAACTTAGGGTTTGAGATTGGCACTGGAAGTGGAGTACAGTCTTGTGGGACTGAGCCTCAACTTAGGGGACCTGACATTGTCTCCAGGTAGGTCATGTTGGAAGGGAACCTAATTGGAGCACAGGAGCTGGGGTCTGCCACAGAACTGATTGCTTGTTTGGTGTGTGGGGGGAACTTTTAATTTGTGGTGTGGGGGCAGAAGAAAAACAGTGTGTTTTTTCCTACCATATATGTAGATAATTTCATGCACTATAATGGTATATACTTTTCATATTATTATCTGATGTTTGGTACGTATTATAAATGCAATTATAATGGTCCTAGGCGCGGTTAATCAAGTTTATTTAGCATACTGTTATGCTATGATCAGTTTGGACCTATGTTACTATCCGAACGGCTTATTTATTAAATTATTTCTGCATATATAAACTACTTATTATTTTATTGTCTTTTGTATATTTGAAATGGTTCTTTAATATATTAAAATGTTCTCCTTCACTTCTACACTGCTGGTGGGAATGTAAACTAGTACAGCCACTATGGAAAACAGTGTGGAGATTCCTTAAAGAACTTAAAGTAGAACTACCAATTGATCCAGCAATCCCATTACTGGGTACCTACCCGGAGGAAATGAAGTCATTATATGAAAAAGATAATTGAACACGTATGTCTATAGCAGCAAAATTCGCAATTGCAAAAACGGAAAACCAACCCAAATGTCCATCAGTCAATGAGTGGATAAAGAAACTGTGGTATACTACTCAGCCATAAAAAGGAATGAACTAATGGCATTTGCAGGGACCTGGATGAGACTGGAGACTATTATTCTAAGTGAAGTAACTCAAGAACTGAGAACCAAACATTGTATGTTTTCTCATAAGTGGGAGCTAAGCTATCAGTATGCAAAAGCATAAGAATGACACAATGGACTTTGGAGACTCAAGGGGAAAGAGTGGGAAGGGGGTGAGGGATAAAAGACTACAAATAGGGTGCAGTGTATACTGCTCAGGTGATGGGTGCACCAAAGTCTCACAAATCACCACTAAAGATCTTACTCATGTAACCAAACTCCACCTGTTCCCCAATAACCTATGGAAATAAAATTTAAAACAAAACAAAACAACAGCAATGGGAACAACAACAACAAAAAGTGTTCTCCTCTATAGACCTCATATTCTTGTGACAAGTCCAAGAGCTTTGGGGTCTTACTCTTTCCATGAGGTCTGATTAAATCCCTGCAAGGACAGGAAGCAGTAAGCATGCTTCTTTCTCTGGGGAACTCCATGTGACAGTTGTCATGGTTGCAGCCACATGGTGTCCCTGACAGTCCATTGGGCCAATTTGGTGTAGTCCTCTGCAGAGTCATGGAACAGAGCCTGAAACTCAAGCTCTGCTTTAGCCCAGGAGTCCACAGCTAGGCCACAGTCACTGCCACCGTCCCGTCACTCACAATCTACATGCAGAGGGCAATGCAGAGGACGAACAGGTGCCAGGTCTCCAACCCAAGCTCCTGGCTGCCAGGCACAGCTCAGGCCTTCTACTCACACACATACAGCTCCTCTCCCCAGCACAGGTCCACATATTCCCAAGGTATGTTCTGGGGCAAGGGTGGGGCATATTAGTCTGTCTGTCCATCCATTATCTTAGTATGTGTCCATCTTTCTGACCTTTCCGCAACCCATCCCTCCTTGCATAACCAGAAACACTGTACCTCAAGCACGATGGAAGCCTCTGCTCCTCAGTGTCCCAGGCACTAGCTCAAGTCTTGCTTCCAATTTCTGTCCCACAAGAGGTGACATCTCCTCCAGGAAAAATCCCAGATGGTTATAGTTTGTTAAACGAGAGATCTCAATATTCTCCCAAACTAGAGGAATATACATTAGCCTAACAATTTTGAAAGCTGCCATTCTATATGAAGAGAGCTTTTTTTGGTAGACATGAATGCATGGAAGCAAAGAATCTGATAGCAGACCACAGATTTGGTTTCACCTAGCAATATCTAGGCTTCAAGGTACATTTTGGGGGCCCTCGTCCTCTAGTCATCCTTCTCACCTGAATCTTTTCTCACCTGGAATCTAAAGGGACTTAGGCATCTTAATTAAAGGAAGCTTTGGATTGGCCCACAGAGTTTGGTAACAAGCTCAAGGTCTCTCCTAGTGGAAGCCTGGATGGAAGGCACTAAGCTTCTCTGGCCACAGCTCCCTGTCACTCAGTTCTTCCCTCTATCTCAGTCCCTTGAATCAGGGAAAAGAAACCCCTGATGTTGTCCCCAGAGATTGATGCAGTTCCTCAGTGAAGTGGAGCTTTCTGGAGCTTCTGCGCACTGGAGCATTCGCCACCTTTTTTTCTCTATTTATTCTTTACTACTTGTCTTTTCTAAAGCATGTCCACATAGGGTAGTTTTATGATTGAGTCCCTGACCCTCCAGCCTCAGTCCAGAACCTTATGTGAGCAGACTTCTCTTTTCCTCAGCTGAGCCACCTACTGCATTTCCTTTTCTTATTTGATGCTACTTCTTATTCACGGTTCATTTGCAAACAGACCCAGCCCTTTTTCCGACTTTAGTTCCTTCCTCTTCTAACTCAGGTTTCCTTCCATGACCTCCCACAGCTAACCTCTAGGAAATAATTTTTTAAAATTTGCTAACCACCATTTTACAAGGGAAAAATGCTATGCATACACAGTCATAAATGTATATGTTTCTTATCACAGCAATCTCCTTACTCACCTATGTATTATTAAGTACGTCAAGTGCTGAACACGTAATAAGCCTGTCATTCCTTGTTAACTGGCTGGTATTGAAACCATCATTGTCAACAGCATGTATAAATGTCTGTAATATGGTGGAATGTTAATGGATCACATACAGATATAGGTAGTACTGTGATCATTTATACTTTGATGGGAAAACAGTATGTGTAAGAATATGGCATAGGCTCTTAATTGCAATTCAATCATTAGAAAGCTTTGGAACATCAAGTGGTGCAAGTATATTCTAAAATGTAATTAGAATGTAGAAAATACTGTTAGTCTCAATGGTATTTAGGTTCCAGGAGACTGGAACTAAATTTGACATTAATTACAGCCATTTCCAAGTGACACGCTAAGTTTGAAAGCAAAGTACTGTTTCACAAATCAACTTACCTGGAAGCTGTTGTGTTCATCTGAAGCATTTTGAATGTTTGGTTCCTCAAACCATTTGTAACACTATTTTGACATCCCAACATAGCATTATGATTAAGCTTACCAGTTTTGGGTGCACATCTGGCTTTGCCACTTTCTAGTTATGTGACCTTTGATAAGTCTCTTAAGCTTTGTGCTCCTCACTTCCTCATCTGGAAACTGGTGAAAGCAATAGATCTACCTCCTAGGATTATTGGGAGGGCAGCTAGTACAGGCAAAAGCACTTAGAATAACGCTGGCAAATAGCACTCAATAAATCACCATAATCATCACCATCATTGCGATTTTCATTTCAAAGGAAGTTACTAAAACATCTCTATATGCAGCTTACCTTCACTATGCACTCTTCGGTACAAGGAGTGAGAATCCAAACACTGGTGGAAGGGGACTGGCAGGAGTGGGGAGGGGTCTCTCTGACCCTGGATTGTGGGCTGGTGTTCAGGGAAGAGCTCCAAGCCTAGTGGGGACCTGGCAGGTAGGGCAGGGAAAGGAGGCCAGAGCTCCCATCCAGAGGAGGAGCCGTGGCTAAGGGTTATTACACATGGAAGACTGCCACCTGGAAGGGACACAGGCCCCCAAGTGTCATTCCTGACATACTAGATACTGGCTTTACAGGTAGCAAGCAAGACCAATGCCAAGCCTCACTAGATGGTGGCCCTGAGGTTTTGCTCTATTTTCTGTCTTGGCTATGAAACTTAGCTAAGCTTTGTCCCAGAGATGGAGACCCAGTTGTAAACAAAACTGTAAGATGATAGAAAATATCATGGATATAAGTGTATGCCCTGGTCCTGAACAGACAGGGTGTGAATCTAGGCTTGCCACTTTCTAATAGATAGCTTTTTAAATTGTTGTGAAGATTAAATGAGATAATCTGTTGAAAGTCCTTGACCTAATATCTGGCCCATGGAAGTGATTATAAATGCTGGCTATTATTACCATTATTATTAAGATGGGATGATGATGATGATGATGATGATATGACAATCATGGTGATGAAAGAGAAGGACCAAAGGAAAGGAAACAGGGATGAGAGTGTTCCTAGTAATGGAAAAGGAGGTAAAGCTTTAATCAATTTTTTTAATCAAGTAAAATGAACCCCCAAAAGAAGGGATTATACTTAAATTGTAATGGGACACAGCTAGCTGGTTTTGCACAGCCATCTCTTCCAGACACAGGAGCCGTATTTCTAAATTGGTTTAGGGGGCCCATTTCTTTCCACAACTGCTTAAAGATCTGCTTAGCCACAATAGGATGCAAGTCCACAACAGACTGTGCACTCGGGAAGCAGAATTTAAAACACAAGAAGCAAGGGTTTAAATAACAGAGCTGACAGCACGGTTACATTCCCACACCTTTGGCAGTGTGGGCAGATCTTTGACATTTCACCAAAGCTAAATGTTCTGTCTCTAGAACCTGACTCGTTCTTTACTATTTTTATTGTGTTGCAGCTTAAAAAAAATTGCCAATTAAGTTAAACTAAACTGTCGCACAATCAGCTTCTATAATTACCAGCAATGGTTTATGATAGGTTCGAGCAAACAGAGGGTTTGATTTTTCTTTCTTTTTTTTTTTTTTTGCCAGAGTTGTAGTTTCTTTTGTAGAAACAATTATCATAGCAGTGCTTCCCAGCAAAGGGAAAACATAGCCTGAAGCCACTGCATATTTCATTTTCAGTCCAGCAGTTTTAGAGTTCTTGCTTTTCCTAGTGACTATTCAATGGGAGGAAAAGACAGCTGAAGATTCTGGGTAAAGCATGGTGTCTCACAAAGCAGGCATCAAGGCCACCAGAAGCTGGACAAAAAGATTGCTGCCCTGTCTGGTGGCTCTCAGCTTCTGAACATGCACGTTTGTCCACAGGAAGTAAAGGCAGCACTGGGATCTCATATCAGAACCCAATTAATGCACCCTCTCTCCAGCAACAGATGTCATGATGTGTAAGAATACAAATATAAAATGCATTAGGCATTAAAATACATTTATAAAACATACAAATATAAAGTTAGATTTACCAATATTGTCAATAAATGGCAATATGCATACAATAGCTAGTTGGTAGGAATCACAGGAACGTGTCTGGGTTTAAATCCCTGCTTCATTGCCTACTGGTTGAACAAGTAACTTTATCTTGTCAAGTCTGTTTTCTCATGTGTCAAATAGGATTACCAGAAGCATTTAGCTCAGAACTATTTTGAAGATTAGACAAGCTAATAACGGGTTCACCCATTTATTCAACAAATGTTTATCAAGCCATTACTATGTGTCATACACTGCTCTAGGTGCTGCGGATACAACAATGAACAAAACAAAACAGTCCCTTAACCTATAGAGGCTTAGAGGACAGTTGTTTAGCAACATTCTGGGCACATAATAGGACTGTGATCAATGTTAGCTGTGACTTTTATATTCTTATTAATTTTTTGTTATATGTGGTTTTGGTTTTGTTATTGGCAGCTATTATGTTTTACACTCACAATGCTATGATATTTTATTACTTCCACTTCACACACGGGAAAACTGAAGAAGAGAAAGCCTTTTACAAGGTCACATGGCTAGTTGTCAAAGAGTCAAGTTTCAAATCTAAGGTTATCAGACTTGAGTCCATGTTCTACCTAAGCTCAGGACACAGTATTATTTCCAATGAGTCCACCAGCCTAGGTCTCTCATCTGGATCGGGCCATGGCTCTCTCATTCCCTTTGCCTCTGGCTTGATCCACGAATTTCTGGAAAACGGTATAATCTTAAATCTTCTTTATGCACAGTAATGGATAGCTCAATGTGATGGACATTATCTTTTTCTTGGAGAAGAAATAAGAGCCATGGGTAGAAATGAAGAAAAGTTATGATTCACTTGATCATAAAAAACAACACTTGAGCTGGGTGTGATGGCTTACGCCTGTAATCCCAGCACTTTGGGAGGCTGAGGTGGGTGGATCACTTGAGGGCAGGAGTTCGAGACCAGCCTAGCCAACATGGTGAAACCCCGTCTCTACTAAAAATACAAAAATTAGCTGAGTGTGGTGGCGCACACCTGTAATCCTAGCTCCTCGGGAGGCTGAGGCAGGAGAATTGCTTGAACCTGAGAGGCAGAGGTTGCTGTGAACTGAGATTGTGCCACTGCACTCCAGCCTGGGCAACAGAGTGAGACTCTGTCTCAAAAGAAAGAAGGAAAGAAAGAAAGAAAGAAAGAAAGAAAGAAAGAAAGAAAGAAAGAAAGAAAGAAAGAAAGAAAGAAAGAAAGAAAGAAAGAAAAGAAAGAACATTTTAATAATTAAAATGATTAGACTGTGGTCTGGGCTGTGTTTTGCACTACCATAATATCTCATCTTCAGAAAATTCAAGGATATCTTATCTTAGGGAAATTCAAGGACAAGCTGAAGAAACATTGAATTAGACTATTTCTCAGGGGATTTAAATACCCATTAGGGAATTTGGTCCAGATTTTCTGCTTCCCAAATCTAGTCAATCCCAAATCAAGAATCTCTCAAAGTGCTTGATAAAAGTACAGATTCTCTGGTCCCCCTCTCAGAATTTTAGTGTATCTGGAATATTTAGTATTTAGCTTAGAGTGCTATCTGAAGGTTGGATAAGCTAATAATGCATTTGTGCATTTATTTAACAAATATTTATTGAGCAGTTACTATGTGCCCGGTCCTGTCCTAGCAGCTGAGGTGACAACAATGAACAAGACAAGCAAAACAGTCCTTAACTTAAAGGAGTCTAGAGGAAAATTTTATAGCACAGTGCTGGCCACATAAGTGTGTGATAAATGTTAGCTATGATCCGAATTCTCCTACTCTTTTATTATTCAAGCTCCTAAGGCTGTGTTTTTAATGGCCATCCCTGGTCTTCTAACGCAGACCATCCTTAGGCTAAACTGAAGGAGCAGCTCTAATATATGACCATCTCAGGTCTCAGGAATGGTATTTTGCACAAACACTCAACAAACATTCCCTTGGCTGGTTGATTATTGAATGTGCCACTAGTGTTTATTCACCTGCATCACTGAGATGTAGAAAAGCCAGTAGAATGTGGATTCTCAGTACCCATCCATGATCAACTGAGTCAGAATTTCTAGGTAAAAAGTCTACAGCAATACTTTTAACAGCCTTGCTCCCCCAGGTGGCTGTGATGCCAGGGACGAACTGATGTAGGCTAACCTGCCCTGACTTGGTTAGACCTGAGACTTTTCTGGAGTTCTGGCTCAGGGGACTCTCTCCATCCGGGGGAACCTTGCTCTCGATTGGGTTGCCTATCAGGGACACTGGCCTGGAGACAAATTCTTATGCTTGATTTTCCCCAGTTCATTTCTGAAACTGCCATCCACGTGGAGACCAGGGGTAGGGTAGCAGTGGCTCATGCTGGGTTAGGTGACTGAACTTAATTCACCTTGCTTTTTCTACCATCTCCTCTGCTGTGCTAAGCACCTATTTTAGAAGAATTTCCAAAAAGGTCTCCTAAATGCTCATTTTAAGGCGAAGAGAAAAGCTACAAGAAGTGCATCTTTTTTTTTTTCTTGCTGAAATCAAAACCTGCATTTTCTTCTTCCCCCACTGATTAGAATCTCAGCATTCCACCAAGACAATCTCCAAAAAAGGAAAAGCAAATGAGCAAGGCTGTTTCTGAGGATATGAAATACTTTACAATTAAATAAGGTACGGCCGGGCTCGGGGCTGATCACTGGTGATGGGTAGGTTTCTGCGAGGCTGCAAATGAATTCAGCACGGGACAGCGTTCCAAATGGCTCCTACAAGCTTTCCTTTTATTATTTTTATTTGGTTATGTGCTGACTCTCATCCAGAATTGCACTTAATGCCCTAGTCTGAAGTTGTTGAAATGGCCCCCCATGGCACAGTGTGACAGTGAAAGGATATTGCCTTTGGAAGCTGCTAATGGTCCATGAAAAGGAAACAACAGCAAACAGGAAAGCCATGCTCCAAAATCATGTCAGATAAAAATATTCACGTCTTCACTTTCCCGTCCATTTACGGGGAGAAAGTCATGATCCCAGGGGAGACCAGAATCTCCAAAACAAGCAAATGTAGAAAAAATGCCAGCATCGAGGTTGAAAATATATTCACATTCACATATATATTTTTCTACAGTTCTTAATTAAAAGACAGAATTTACATTTGGAAACCTAATTGAGTTCCAGACTCTAAATGCAGGAGGGAAAGAGCTCGAGAGTTGTACTGGCAAGAATGGTGGTCAGGTGTGGGCAGGGGCACTAATTTCTCTACCAGCCTTCATGGGCACTTATGATATGCCAGGCCATGTGTTAGAAGCTGAGGGTATGCGTAAGATGGGTCTCTGCCCAGAAGGAGCCCACTCTTGGCAGGGAAGAGACACAATGCACATATTATGGTAGCACAACAATTCCAAACAAAATGCTGGAGGAGCCCAGGAGCATTCCGGATTCAGAGAGACCCTAGCATCAGAGCTTACACATTGCTAAGAAAAGGTCAAGTCAGGTGTTGGGTGGGAGGCAGGGAATGGTAAGAATATCCCAGGCAGAGGAAAAGTCAGGTGCAGTGATACAGCATGGGAAAAGGGTTGATGGGCTGGGGGAGCCCTGAAAAGGGCAGGGTGGAGGGAACAAGGGCTGCTCATGGGAAGAGGGGCTGGGCAAGGCCCAGGCTGCAGACCAGAGCAGGGGCGGGCAGCAGGGAGACTCAGAGGCCTGGTCAGACTCCAGTGACCCATAAACCCCTCACTAACTGACAAGACCCCAGCGTAATCTCCTCTTAGGACTTAGGAAATGTTTGGCTGTCAGTGTCTGGAGTGTGAGTATGAGAAGGCATCATACCTTTTGCCTTGTGGCCTTCAGAACCTGGCCCACATTACACACGCCTCCCACCCCTCCCACGTATACTCTGATAGGAAGAAGAGGAGACATTCCAGACAGAAGCAATCTCTTACTGCAAGAGAATAAAAAGTAATAAGAATTTTCATCATTTGAAATGCAGCCATGTGGCAATTTTCTCCATCCAGAACAACTGACTTACAGTAAATGCTTAACATGTAGCAGATTCTGCTGTGTTTTTTGATGTCTTGTTATATTAAATCCCTTCAACCACACTATGAGGTAGGTGCGTCTTTCCTTCTTATTCTGTAAAGTAAGGAAATGGAGTCACAGAGAAGTCACATGTGCAGGCCTCACAGCTAGTACATGCTGGAAGTACATTCCGCCTCTGGGACCTGGAATCTTTAATCTTAACCATTTCAGAACATGACCTCTGTTTAGCTGGAATAGAGTAGAGGAATGAATTGCAAGAAAGTGCAAACATACTCTGAGCAGCTAACTTACTATTTATGTTAATTAAAGAAATTAATGCATTTAGGTCCCTCCCTCCTCTCTCCCATCCCCTCTCCACTTTGTGAACCTTTTAATGATTTATATACATCATTTTGTGTGTTATTTTGGTAAGGGTTAAGAAGGCCTTGCGGCATCAACTCAGGGATGCCATGGTTTAACAAAGATCAACGGATAGAGAGCTGAAACACCTGGTGTTAGTCTGAGTTCTGCCACTGCTAACTATGTAATTTGGTCAAACCAATTGCTTTTCTTTTCCGGATTCCATTTCCTCACCTGTGAAGTGGGGATGGGTGTGTGGGTTGCCGAGGTGCTGTCCAGCTTGGACATCTAGGAATTGTATGAGCACCTTTGACTGCCTTGCATGCAGAAACAGCTCTGAACCCAGCAGTGTTACTTAGAGATTTCACAGAAAGGGGAGGCAGAGAGGAAGATGTTAGTCAGGACAAGACCAGAACAAAACCAGTGGCCCTATGTCTAAGTGTTGCTGACCCCACTCCAGAAGCCAGAATTTCTGCAAACTGATCTTCAGCTCTAGTTCCACACCCACAGACATGGACTCCATATCCTCAGCAAAGCACAACAGGGGAATAATAATAGCTAATTAATAGTTCACACCATATGCCATGCATTGTGCTAACAGCTCTGTCACATTTAATCTTCAAAGCAAAACTTTCTCCATTTAGAAAATGAGAAAATTTCAGCTCAGGGAGTTTCAGAAACTTTCCCAGGGTATCACAACTAAAAAATGGTAGAGCCAGCATTTGAACTCAGGCTGCCTGACTCCTTTACTGTGTGTTTGCATCCATGCAATGCTGCAAGACTTGACTACCTCACCCTGCACACCCATAAATGTCAGACATCAGAGTCCATTAAGAAGCTGGGAATCAATTAATTAACAATTGATTAAAACTGTTACAATGTATTTAGGATGCATTCTGTATAGGGCTGAGCATACAGAAATTAGCCAGATGTGGTAGTTGGTTTCCCGGAACTATTTACAGTAAAAAAGCAAACACTTATGAAATGCTTATGATGTTTTAATGTATTAATTTTTTAAATAATTGCAACAACTCTATGAAAGAGACAGTATTATATCCCAATTTTGGAAGATGAGGAAACTAAGAGGTTAATAACTTGCTCAAAGTCACAAAGTTAGGAATCAAACCCATGCTGACTGGCTGGAGAGCCATACTCTTCACTGCCACACTGTGCTGCCTACACTTCCTCAACTCAGTGCAAATGGGCAAGTGTTCTGAGCCATATGACCAGGGTCCTATGCTGGCAGTCTTCAATCAATGCCCTGGGACTGTGTTGTGGAGAGAAGCCATGGAACAGCTGTGAACACTGCTGGGCAGAATAACATGGAGAGGGAGAAAGCCTGGAATATAAATGATTCTGAGAAGGCAAGAAGGTCAGAGGAGGAAGTGGAGGAGGGTGAGCTGGGAGGCAGGGGTATCCAGGGATGGTTTTCTTAGGGAGGAACACCTCTTCCTTTCCAAGACCACAGCCTTACCTCCATTCTCCTCCTTATCTCCCCCCTACCCTATGCTAACCCCACATGGCTTCCTTTCCCCTTCAGCTCCACCCATGTCAAGGTGACATGCACAGGGCCCTACCAGAGAGTCCAGTTTATTCTGCATCTGCTCAAGAGAGGGCATCCTTGGGACCTGAGGATTAGTCAGGGGAAGGAGGGAATTGGCCTACTCTAGACAAAAGCTAACCCCAGCTCCGCTCTGGGGTAGACCCAAGCCTAATCACACACCTTCTGGCTCTTACATCAGTGTTCTTTCCTGAATGTTGAAAAGTCAGGGCAGAGAATTCAGGGTTATTTTTCAAAATCACACAATGCAAAATCAGGAAATAGAAAACATTTGTCCCTATCCTTCCTTTAGGGCCTCAGGAACCCAGGACTCTGGCAGCTCCATGATTGTCTGAAAGCAACACAGCCACACTTCCATCTAAAAGACCTGAGCCCCTTCCCCATCACAAGCTTCCTCTCCTGGGTCGTGTTTCTGAGAAATTTACTCTCTTCCAGACAACAATAAGACTAAAGGGATAAATCAGATCAATTAACTTTTGCTGGTGCCTTAGAATATTTAAGAGGGAAAAGTCTCCAGAAGATACACATAAGAATCCAATAACAGAGAATTTAGAACCCAATAAACAGACCTTTGTATGCCCTTCAATAGCATCATATCATTTTTTGTTCACCATTTACAACGACAGCTGGCCGAGGGGAATCATGAGGTGGTCTTCCTTCCTTCCTTCCTTCCTTCCTTCCTTCCTTCCTTTCCCTCCTTCTTCTTTATCTCCCTCAACTGTATCTCTCCGATTGTCCTTTCCTTCTGCTCATCCCTCCTCCTTTCCCCTGATCCCTCACATAAATACTTAGTGCTAATTTTATGCAAGACTTTGGTATAATAACATAAAATTCTCCCCATAAATATCCAGTCAGTGTGGGCATTTTGTATGGCAGACCATGTCTAATTGCGCATGAAAGCTGCAACACATTAGTAGGAACCATTTTACAACTTAAAAAAAATTAGTGACCTTCCAGACCACTCACTTTCTCGCTATAAAGAATAAGACTGTTTCGCTTTCTTATCATTTGAATGATCATTGAATAATCTCTGAATCACCTTTGGGGTAATTCTTCTCTTTCCTTTAAGAATAGCACAAGCTTACAGCAAAAGAGCTCTGTGGTTCAGTCCTGTAGAATCCAAGAGGCCCAACAGCCTTCCTTCATTCTGTCCCATGTTCTCTGTCCCCTTTAGTTCAAACTGATAGCATCTCCACAAGTATAATCCCATCTCTGTTCCTAGCTTCCGCTGAGATGGCTGTCAGTTCATGATTTGCCGTCATGGTCTTTCTCCAGTGGTTTTCGGTTACACTCTTAGTGTTATCTTCATAACAAGCTTTCTCTTTTTTTTTTTTGCGATATGGATAGACTGAGAATTTTCCAAATCTCCAAGTTCTGGTTCCTATTTGTTTAACAATTTATTCTTCAATTCCTCTCTCTCTTCTGGCATTTTGCTATAAGTAGTAAGAGGGATCCAAACCACACCTCTAGTACTTTGCTTAAAAATACTTTGAAATCTCTCTGGCTATTCAATTATACTACTCACAAGTTCTATCTGCCACAAACCACTAAAATAAAATTCAGCCAAGTTCTTTGCCACTATGTAAGAATCCCAGTTTCTCTAGTCTGATAACCTGTTCCTCATTTCTGTCTGAGTCCTCACTGGAATGTCTGTATTTCTTACACTATTCTAGTCAAAATTGTCCATGTTCTCTGAAAAGATGAAAGCTTTGTCTACAGCTGTTCTCTTTTCTTTCTGAGCCTTCATCAGAATTACCTTTAAAGTCCATATTTCTACCAACAGTCCCATCATAGCAACGGCTTTTTCTAGAATGGACCTCAAAAGTTGTCCAGCCTATGGCCATCACCTAGTTCCAAAGATGCTTCCATGTTTTTAGATATTTGTTAACAGTAGCACCCACTTCTCAGTACCAAAATCTGTCTTAATCTGCTCAGGCTGCCATCACAAAAGACCACAGTGTGGGTGGCTCAAACAACAGGAATTGTTTCTCTCAGTTCTGGAGGCTGGGAAGTCCCAGATCAATTTACTGGTCAGTTTGGTTCCTGGTGAAATCTCTCTTCCTGGCTTGCAGTTGGCCACCTTCTTGCTTTGTCTTCATATGCCTTTCATCTGTGTTTACAAAGAAGAGAGAGAGAACTATCCCTCTCTTGCTCTTCCTATATGACTGTAAGTCTTATAAGACTTATAATCCTATCAGATTAGGGTCCCATTCTTATAATCTCATTTAATATTAATTATCTCCTAAAGATTCTATCTCCAAATATAGTCACATTGGGAATTAGGAGTTCAACATTTTCGACATTACAAATTTGGGGGTCACAATGCAGTCCATCACACTTAGTTTGGCTGTCCTTTGAAGAAAATAACTCTTTAATTGTCTACATTACATGTTGCCTAGAAATAAAAGACTTAATTTTCCAGTGTGACTATAACTCAGAAGTTTTCTTTTCAACCTTGAATATCCTTAAACTTTCTCTTGTTCCCCATACAACGACAACAATAATAAAATAATAATAATACATTTAGGAGGAAAAAATATTACCCTAAGAGATACCTTTGTTTACTGAGCAGTAATTTCCCAACAGAAATTAATTCCAAGCAAATTTACATTTTACATTTAAAGAAGATATAAATAATTCATATTTTGATATCATCAGCACTGTGCATTTCCTACACTGGGGTACCTGTAATTTTTTCAGTTTGTCTGTTCTAAATTTTGGTTTCATAGCTCATTATCACATCGTTTGTGCTTCTGTTCCAAGGTGGTAATTTAATAGTCTTCAATAGAATTATGTTCAATTAAAATGTATTCAGTTTTACCATTCAAAACCTTTTTAGTTTCTAATTTAATTGTTGTAGCCTTCATTTTTAGGTACCATAGACATACCTTATTTGCTCACTGCACTCCACAAATACCAAACCTTCTAAGTAAATGAAACCCACGACAGCTAAGGTGTGCCTGAGCTGCTTCTCCCTGTGTATAATACGACTCATTCATGCCAGCCTCTTTGAAGGAACTGATTCAGCAAAATTTTCTTCTAGTAACTTCAACATTTTGATTTTACTCTCTCCTTAATGGGCTGCACTGTGTAGGAAATTGAGTAGATTTTTTTTCCAACTCCTGTTGCTTTTTTGAAAAGCTCATGTAGTCTATTTATATTACGGTGCTACATTCAGCATCAGTCTGCATATTACATATTCATGACCTATATCTAGATAGATTTATAAGCAAGAGCCCAGGGAATACCAAGCCATAAACTGCGTAAACCTCACTGGTTTCTTCACTAAACTTTGCAAATTGTAGAGTGTGGGTTTTGTCAGGAAGTCATCTAAAAGTTGCAAGAAGTATTCTATCTACTGTTTACAGTAATTTCACTTGAAAGGACATGTGACATGTTTCAAGTAATAAAAAAAGTCAAACAGGTGACATAAAAGGTAAGATGTAAAATTTTACATCAAATCTCACCTACTGTACCTAAATAATAATGAAAATGTAAGTGCTATTTATAGTCATCTATGTTTCAATTGATAATTCAGGGAAGCAAACATATTATTTTCATGGCTCTTTGGAGTCTGGTAAGGCCCTGAGACCTCCTCTGAGGTCTCCAAGAAAACAATGTATAAGACAGGGAAGAATGCATATCCAGAATTTCTCTATTATAGCAAAGACCTCTTTAATCATCTCATCCCCCTTGGATTTTGTCCACCTCTGTTAATGGGTAAAAACGAATGAGAAAAAGAGAGGTCAGAGGATGAGTGATGGGAGAATTCTAGGGTAACCGCAAAAAGTCTGTGGAAGAATATGATGATGGCTGTGGCCTTGGATTTGGGATCAGGGAATGCACCTCACCTATTTACTCAAGGCACCAAAACCCACAGAACTGGCCTTCTTGCTATATCCACAAACCTCATCATTAATTCAGTGACTTCCTTGACTCCTTGCTGCAGTTGCTTGAGCAAGCATGAGTTTCTCTCTGTGGGGTCCCTGGATCTTTGGTTCTTGCTAAGTTGTCATTTTATTTGAAAGGATCAAGAGCCCACAATTTATGTGAATATAAATATAATTCTTTGAAAATATGGGGGGATGGAGTTCAAGCACTAATAATTCCATTTTCTTAGTCCAAAAAGGAAGACGACTGTAATTAGGCAGAGATGTCTGCCAAGTTTCAGCCTGGAGGGACTATTTTGGCCAAGATATAAACCCCTGAGAATAGAGGCTTATAATGGACGCATCAAATCACACTTAACTATGGCAGAACAAGTAGCTGTTTTGTAATGCAATCACTCAATGATTGTGCCTTATGTTAGCATTCTAATTAAAATAAAGAATACTTCCCTTTTTATTGTCTATCACCCTCTTCTCAGATATTACCAGATAAGACCATTAGGTTAGCAAAAAAAATCTGCAAAATACAAAAACAGAAACGAAATATCAACTTTATCACGCCCCTTCCCACAAGATACGTCCACCAAGACAGGTTGGGAGGCAAAGAAAACACATAAGATGATCCTCAAGAAAGACCCAGGTTTGGATATATTCATCCCTAAGTGTGTTCAGTTTGAACCTCAAATTCCACTAGGAACATAGGGAATTTCATTTTTAGGTAACTTTAGTTTAATTAATTATAGACACAAAGCACTAACTGGAACCTTAATGACTTGAGAGAAAGAATTCACCTCCCAATGAGCCTAACCTCCTCTCAGGGAAAATTTACACACAGGGAAAATCAAAATTATTATTAAATGAAATTACTCAATGCAATCAGAAACAGCAGCCATGCCATGGATTTCATACTCTAGCCCACAGAGACTTCCAATGCAAACTGGCACCCGGCTTGAGCTCCAAGTGGAGCTTAGATGAAAGCTCATAACAGCAGGAAAGCTTACCCTGAAAAGCAACCATATCTAGGTATCCAGGGGCAATTGACATGTGTTATGAGCAGGATGCTATTCAAAATATTTATCATCCAGGACCCTGCATGAACCTACCAAGACAGTCATGAACAACTCTAAAGGAAAGTACTGGCTGCACATCAGCCTCAGTTATATGGAAAGTAGACTGTGGCTGAAGGGAATGTACTCAGGCTTCAGTAAGTAAGATGTTATGAAATAGAGACCATGGATCAAGAGGGAGAGTAGAGATGATTGTGCTTCTTCCCACCAATCTGTACCCTGCCCTGGAGATATAGGGCCTGCATCTGCAAAAGGATGCGACATCAATCATCCTCTGCACTTCTTGCAGTAATCTTCAAGGCAGCTGGAGGATGACCCATGACCTCTTCTCTCTCCCAGTCTTCACGCATTGATATTGGGACTGGAAATTCCAGAAAACAGTAAGATAGCAAAAGGAGTTGAGGAAGAAGTGATGGTGGCCCAGTACATTCTAGGAAATGTCCCTCCACACAAAGCAATCAGCCAAAGGCACAAACAAGAAGAACTTTAGGAAGAGCATGTGAGAGGAATCATTCAAATATTTTATTTTTAAAAAGTTCAACAAGCCAGGAAAATAAATGAGGTATACCTCTAAGTAGCAAACATTAAGTGAAAGTCTGAAAACACAGGGAAATAGAATAAGAACCAAGTACAGCACCCTGCCTTCCAGCTGAGACCTGGGACTGCAATGTGATCCCTACAGAGTAGGCAGAGGGAGGGACCAAGCATAGCCCACTCACCTCGATTGCTGCCAGACACTGAGTTGAAACAGATCTAGTTTATGCAATGAAAACAGACTACACTCAACAAAGGGCCTTTAAAACTAACTGTGTACAAAGAAAATGGGAAAGCAGGTGCAAGACTATGTTCACTGAAAAAGATGTACCTCAAATTGGAAATAGTCTTTTTTTCCTGAAATGGGTATCAACAAGAGTGCAAGAAGATGCGACCCTTATGGGTCAAAATAAAATGGTCATAAGAAGGGAATAGACTGAGAAGAAGAAACAGGATGAGATGAAAATGGGCAAGAATGGGGAGATCTGCAGTGAAATTCAGTTCAAATGTAAAATTTGAATCCATATTTTAAGCAGAATGCCCACAAATGATGCTCTGAAAAATTGCATCAGTGATACTAATGTTCATTGCTTACATTTATTTACCAATAACTCATTACTTGTAAAGCATTATTCTAAAAACTTTACATGTTTTCCCCGCACATCAGTTTCATGAAGTAGAAACTATAGTATCCCCATTTATACATAAGGAAACTGACGCTCAGGAGGCACACAATCAAAAAGCTGGTGAATGACAAAGTCGGGATTTCAGTCTGACTTGAGATTTTGGTCATGCATTCTTCACATGTTCTCTCTGAATCCAAAGGAAAAGATGAAGATGAAAGAAGATAGAAAATATAAAGGAGAAAAAGAACAAAACCAATGTGCACATAAATTAGTATTCCTTAAGAACATACCAGCATGTAGGAGGCAAAACAATACCACAGAGCAGGGAGAATGTCTTCCAGGCTAAATAAAGACCTTGATGTGCAGAATATAAAAACTAACACTGTTTTAAACAATGCCGGTGAACAGAGACCATCACCTAGACATATCCTAGCAAAATCTATAAACTTTAAGATTTTTAAATGTCTGTAAACATCTAGTAAAAAATTAATAAAGTGAGTATATTAGTCATCTCAGGCTGCCATAACAATATACCACACACTGAGTGCCTTAAACAACAGAAATGTATTTTCTCTTAGTCCTGAAGACTGGGAAGTCCATGACCAAGTGCTGGCCAGTTCAGTCCCTGGTGAGGACTCTCTTCCTGGTTTCATATGATTGTCTCTTCACTGTGTACTCACAAGGTAGAGAGAGAGCTCCAGTGCCCCTTCCTCTTCTTATAAGGACACCAGTCCTATCAGATTAAAGCCCACCTTTATTACCTCGTTTAACCTTTATTGCCTTTTCATAGGTACTACTTCCAAATACAGCCAATTAAAAGTTAGAACTTCAACAGATGATTTGGGGGGGACATAAACATTCACTCCATGAGAGTGACTGAGCTCATGTTTCTCCTCTGTATCTACAAACATGAAAAGAAACAAAACTCCAAGCTAACATCATATTTAATGGAGAAAAACGAAATGTTTTTCCCTCAAGGCCAGGAACAAGGTAAAGTTGTCACTTTTGTCATTTCTATTCAACACTGTCTTAGAGATTCTAGCCAGGGAAGCTATGCAAGATAAAGAAATAAAAGGCATCCGGATTGGAAGGGAATAGGTAAAATTATCTCTATTTGCATGACATGGTTTTATATATATATAAAATCCTAAAAAATAGACTAAGAAACAATTAGAACTAATAAGTGAGTCCAGCAATTTGGCAATAATCAATATCAATATGCAAGTACCAATTGTGTTTATGTACAGCAGCAATGAAAAACACGAAAATGAAGTTAAGAAATAATCCTTAAGAAACTATTAAGAAATAATTTGTAGTAGAAAAAATATAACTAGGAATAAATTGACAAAAGAAATACAGGAATTAAAATTATAAAACATTGGTGAAAGAAATCAAAGAAGATTTAAAATTATAAAACATTGGTGAAAGAAATCAAAGAAGGTCTAAAGACATCCTGGGTTCATGGATAAGAGGACTTAACATTGTTAAGATGGCAATACCCCATCTCTTCAAATTGAGCTAGAGATTCAACACCATTTCTATCAAAATTTCTATTAGAATTTTCCTATTTTCCTGTTAAAATTGGTAAACATATCCTAAAGTCCAAATGAAGATGCAAGAGACCTAGAATATCCAAAACAATCTTGAAAAAAAGAAACTGTTGGAGGAATCGTACTCACCTATTTCAAAACCTACTATAAAACTACAAAAAGCAAGACAGTATGGAAATGGTATAACAATAGACATACAATCCATGGAATAGAATTAAGCGTTCAGAAATGAACCCTCACATTTATGGCCAACTGATTTTCAATAAAGGTGTCAAAACAATTCAATGGGAAAAAAATCTGCCTTTTAACAAATGGTAGTGGGACAACTTGATATTCACATACAAAATAATAAATTTGGATCCACATCTCACACTGTAAAATGAGATTAACTCAAAATGGATTATAGACCCAAATGTAAGTGCTAGAACTATAAGACTCCTAGAAGAAAACATAAAAGTAAGTCTTTGTGACTTTGAGTTAGGCAACAGTTTCTTAGTTACAACACCACATATTTAAATGACAAAAGAAAATAAAAAGGGCAAAGCATACTTCATCGAAACCAAAAACCTTTGTGCATCAAATAACACCATCAAGAAACTGAAAACTCACAGAATGAGATAAAATGTCTGCAAATCATATATCTGACAAGTGACTTTTTTCCAGAATACGTAAAGAACTCTTACAATTCAACAATTAAGAAAACAAGTAATCCAATAAAAAAAAAGGGCAAAGGATCTGAATAAACATTTCTCCAAAGAAAGTATACAAATGGCCAATAAACACATAAAAATATGGTTCACATTATTAGTCATTAAGGAAGTGAAAATAAAAACTACAATAAGATATTACTTCACATCCACTAGGATAGCTATAATACAAAGACAGACAATAACCAGTTTTGACAAGAACATGGAGGAATGAGAACTTATAGGCTGCTGGCAGGAGTATAAAATGGAGCAGCCACTTTGGAAAACAGCTTATCCATTTCCTAAAATGTTAAACATAGAGTTATGCTATGGCCCAGCAATTCCACTCCTAGGTATTTTTCCAAGATAAATGAAAAGATATGTCTACACAAAATTTGCACATGAAGATTAATAATATATTCATAATATCTCCAAAAAAGAAACAAAACAAATATCTAGCAACAGTATGGGGACAGATAAAATGTCCATACAATGGAATATTCTTCAGCAACAAAAAGGAATGAAGTACTGATCCATGCTACATACAGCAGTCCCCAACCTTTTTGGCACCAGGGACCAGTTTTGTGGAAGACAGTTTTTCCACGGACAGGGAGGGAAGTAGCAGGGGAATGGTTTCAGGATGAAACTGTTTCATCTCAGGATCATTAGGCACTAGATTCTCATAAGGAGTGCCCAGCCTAGATCCCTTGCATGTGCAGTTCACAATAGGGTTCCCACTCGTATGAGAATCTGATGCCAGGGCTGATCTGACAGGAGGCGGAGCTCAGGGCTCCTTTCAGATCAGGCCTCCATTAGAATGTGGTAAGGCCACACTCACTTCCTGCTTAGTGGCCCGGATCCTAATAGGTAATGGACCAGTACAGGGGTTGGGGATCCCTGTGCTACAACGTGGATATACCCAGAAAACATGCTAAGTAAAAGAAGCCAGACACAAAAAATCATATATTGTATGATTCTATTTATACAAAATGTCTAGAATAGGCAAATCCATAGAGACAGAAAGTAGGTTAGTGGTTGTCAGGGGCGGAGAAGAGAGGAAATGAGAGTAACTGCTAATGTGCATTAATGTGGATAGGATTTCCTTTTGGGGTCATGAACATGTTCTAAAATTGATCGTTGTGTTGGGTGCACAACTCCATGAATATACTAAAAACCACTAAAATGTATACTACAAATGAGTGAATGTTACGGTATGTAAAATACATCTTAATAAAGCTTAAAAAGTAGCTACAGTGCAGTGGCTCATTCCTGTAATCCCAGCACTTTGGGAGGTCGAGGCGGGCAGATCACCTGAGGTCAGGAGTTTGAGACCAGCCTGGCCAACATGGTGAAACCCCGTCTCTACTAAAATATACAAAAATTAGCCGGGTGTGGTGGCAGGCGACTTAATCCCAGCTACTTGGGAGGCAGAGGCAGGAGAAACATTTGAACCCGGGAGGCAGAGGTTGCAGTGAGCCAAGATCAAGCCGTTGCACTCAAACCTGGGGGAAAAGAGTGAGACTGCTCTAAAAAAAAAAAAAAAAAAAAAATAGCCACAGGGTTTTGAATGAGAAAGTTTAAGATCCAAGGCAAATGTGTACTTTCACATGTAAAAGCTATTGAAATACAGTCTCAGAAACACAAGGGATTAAAAATGTACTATTTAAAAAATGCTAATTGAAGACATATTTACACTAACCTAAGAAAGGGATCACGAGAGAGAATGTGGCAAGGCTGTATTTGCCTATTCAATACCCATTTTCTCTTTCTAATCAACAAAGGGAACTTTAGTTGTGTTAAGATTGGCCACGTGTGCCTCTAAAAGCCACCAGTCTTTCTAGTAATTGGGTGCGTATGGGAAATGCATTAGTATGCATTTCCTTTTAGGGTCACCAACACCTTCTAAAATAGATTGTGGTGATGGGTACAAGTTCCGTGAATGTGTAAAAAAACCACTGAACTGCATAATGGAGAATATTATATTCTAGATCTAAACTTCAAATATTAGAACAGACTAGATAATAGAAGTGCAAGTATAACAAAGGGAAAGTTAGGAAATAGTAACTACTCTTAAATAATGGGATATTAAAGCTATTGCATGTTTGAATCTTATTATAAGGAAAACACAAGAATTTTTTCAGCAAACATTAAGTTAATACTAGTAGAAATAAAAAAGAGGAGAGAAGAAAAAAGGTAAAGAAATGATCATCTACATAATACTAAAGTATTTAAAAAAACAGAAAAGCATGATGTGAAAATTAAAATGAAGTAAAACCTGTTGGGTTTGGAAAAGAAGGGCTGGGAAACTCCAGCTCATTAGAGCTTAGGTAGGTAGGAAGTGACATGACTGAAGTGGTGTTTTAGGAAGAGTCAACAAATGCATTTGCTAAAATTATAAATTGAAAAGACACATTTCAAACTCAGTAAAAAAAGAAATCATATGTTATTTCCAAAAAACATATTGAGGTAGGTAAGAGTTAGTTGGCTAATCTAGTCCTCCTCTATGTCCTCTACTACAGAGTCTAGAACAGATAAATACTTATTTTCCAGCCTTCTTTGCAGCTAAATGTGATCATGTGATACAGTTCCAGTCAATGAGATGAAAGTGTGGGGTGTCTGGGAAACTTTTTGCTTTTCAGACAAAAGGAACTGACGTAGCTGGAGTACTTTGACCCTTTAATCCTGACTTGGAAATCACTGTGTTGTCTTGAGCTGCGGTAGACATCTTGTAAGCATGAGGCAACAAAGCAACATGCTAAAGATAGCACTAGGAAAGAAGGTGAGTACAACCTCTAAAACTCTTGAAAATGCAAAAAAAAAAAAAAAAAAAAAAAAAAAAAGCTAGAAAAGCAAAAGAATATATACTTATTTGTTTAAGTTATGGTTAGTTCTGATTTCTGACTTGTAGCTAAAAGCTTTCCTAGCTGATATTTACAGTACTCATAAAATAAAGTGACAGAAAAAGTTTAAAAGTAATATATTATGTGAAGATAAGCAATAGCATTAACACAGAAGGACATGCTCCTGTGTTAATAGAAGACAAACTGGAATGAAACAGAAAAGTAGAATCAAGAGGACCTTGTTACGCTGATAAAGGACAAATGTTATAGTGATGATACAATGACCATAAACCTCGGAACAAATAAAATTGCATTGAAATGTGGGGGAATATTGAAATCCGAAAAATATTTTATAAAATGTAACGATGGTGGCAACTTTTAAAAAACTGGTATCTGAACAAAATAATTACTAAAGTCTATTCTTAAAGCATCTCTGTAGGAGAATACCTTATAAGCTAGATTAGGGAAGACCTTTCTAAAATGACCCAAAAACTCAAAACTCTAAAGTGTAAGAAAATATTTGACTACAATGAAGAAAACATTTTCTTTAGCAGCAAGCACCATAGGCAGAATAGAAAGTTAAACAACTAATTGAAAAATGCTTACAAAATAAATGTCAAAGGTTTAGTATTTTTATTCCCTAAAAAACTCTTAAGAATCAGCAGAGAAAAGGTAAATAACTCAATAGAAAAAAAAAGACAAGTCTGGGTGCGCTGGTTCATGCATGTAATCCCAGCGCTTTGGGAGGCAGAGGCAGGCAGATTGCTTGAGTCCAGCAGTTTGAGACCAGCTTGGGAAAGGTAACAAGACCCCATCTCTACAAAAAATACAAAAATTAGCAAGCCATGGTGAAGCATGCCTGTAGTTCCAGCTACTCTGGAGGCTGAGGTAGGAAGATCACTTGAACCCACGAGGTTGAGGCTGCAGTGAGCCGTGACTGTGCCACTGCATTCTAGCCAGGGCAACAGAGCAAGACCCTGTCTCAATAAGAAAAAGAAAAGAAAAAAGAGGATAAAGATCATAAACAGGCAATCCTAAAGAAACAGATTAAACATAAGTATATAATATATATATAATATATATAATAAAACATAAGTATATAAAATATGTCCAGTGAAAAATTAAATATGCATTTAAACAATAATGAGTTACTATTTCTTTATAGTGGCAAACGTTAGATTGTCCCTACGTTTTATTTGTGAGTGTGACACAGAGAGTCACTTGCATTTTCTGTTTAGTGACAGGCCTCGGAGTCACCCTTGAAGCTAGGTATGGCCATGTGACTAAATTCTGTCCAATGAGCTGGAACCAGGAGTGCTGTGTGGGGCTACTGGGAAGTACACTTAAAGAAAATGCCTCAGTGAGGAGCAGCAGCACTCTGGGTACTTCATGTCTCCTCCTTTGTCCTGTGACTTGAAGACAACAGGTAGGGATCCAGGAGCCCATCTTGAACAGTGAGAGGACCTGAGAATGGAAACCAGATGTCAGAAGAGTGGAGAAGAGAGACAGCGGGAATCTGGTTGTCTGGTTGGTTTGGAGTCTACAAACCAAAGTCTACAAACCCAAAGTGCAACTCAATCCTTAACAGCTGTGCTAAAGGTGGTGAAGAATAAACTGGTGGAGGAGACTTTGGTGATATGTTAGAGAATTGTCAATGTGCTTGGATTTTGGCCCAAAGAATTTTACTTTTGGAAAGTTATTTAAAACAAATAATTAGCCAAATGTACCAATATATAGATATATTAAGACACTCATTGGAGCATTATTTTCATAACGAAAATTTTGTTAAGAAAAAAAGGAATGGGGATGTTTTCTTTACCCTTGTATCATAATGTTTAGTGCAAACCCTGATATTTAAAAGTTTCTTATTTATGTATTTATTTAATATTATTATTTTTGTAGAGATGGAGTCTTGCTCTGTCATCTAGGCTAAAGTGCAGTGGCATTATCATAACTCACTGCAGCCTCTAATTTGTGGGCTCAAGCAATCCTCCCATCTCAGTCTCCAGAGTAGCTAGGACTATAGGTACCTGCCATCATGCCTAGCTATTTTGTTTATTTTTTATTTTTGTGGAGATGGGATCTCACTGTCTTTCTCAGGGTGGTCTTGAACTCCTGGCCTCAAGTAATCCTCCTGCCTCAGCTTCCCAAAGTGCTGGGATTACAGGCATAGGCCACCATGCTAGGCCTAAAACTTTCTTAAAGTTTGCTGAATAAGTGAATGATTAAAAGAATGCTTAAATAAACCATGACATACTCACATAATAGAATGATATATAATGGTTATAAACTTTAAATGCTAACACTGAAAGATGTCCACAATGTTTTTCATTAAAAAAGGTTGTAGTCTAGAATGTATGCATCTTTATATAGTATACATTTGTATAGCACTTTAATTTCATAAAAACAAGCACATATTTCTATTACCAGAAAAAAAAGATATTCCCATTTTATAAAAAAGTAAATATTTTCAAATTTTGTGCCATCAGTGAATTTTCCTTAACATTCAAAATTCTAATCACATAAAATCTACAAATAAAATCTCAAAATCAAAAGAAAATTTATGAAATATTCATTTTGGCTACTATGCCACAAAATATAAAACAAAAGAATTACTTGGAATTCTATGTCTTTTTAATCTCATAAATAATGTGAGTCCGAGAAACAATTAAAATGAGATAGGCTGGGCATGGTTGCTCATGCCTGTAATCCCAGCACTTTGGGAGGTCGAGGCAGGCAGATCACTTGAGGTCAGGAGCTGGAGACCAGCCTGGCAAACATGGTGAAATCCCATCTTTACTAAAAATAAAAATTAGCCAGGCATGGTGGTGGGCACCTGTAGTTCCAGCTACTCAGGAAACTGAGGCAGGAGAATTGCTTGGACCCAGGAGGCAGAGGTTGCAGTGAGCCAAGATCACACCACTGCATTCCAGATTGGGCAGCAGAGCAAGACTCTGTCTAAAAAAAATTTTTTTTAATTAAAACAAGATATTTTAGAAATTGATGACATTGGGACCAAGTCTTAGGAGAATTAAGAAGATGGTGTAGCCAAAGAACTGTACTTAGTGTCCTGAATGCTTTTATTGAGCTATGAAAACAAGAACAAATAAATTAAGTATGGAAAATAGGAGGGTGAGGATAGCAAAGACAAAAGTAGACAATTGAACAAAACAATGATAGAGTTGAATACATTAATCCAACAATTGTTTCTTTGCAAAGACCAGTAAAATAAGCAATTCTAACATGTAAAAATGATAAAGAAAAAACAAATATTTTAAACATTTTCGACTTAGAATATAACATATAGGCAAGAGAATATAACAACAGTTAAGTAAACTGAGGCACAATAAAATTTTAAAGAGTTTATTTGAGCAAATGATTCATGAATCCATAGCTGCAAATCAGAAGTGGTTTGGGAGCTCCATTAAGGGAACACAATGGGGAAACTTTTCTTTTTTTTTTTGTAGAAGCTTTTGTTTTGTAGAACAAGCGCAGAAGTAAAGCAACGAAAATATTTGGTTACAGTCATACAATTGCCTTCTTTGTTTATTCCATTGGAAAGTCCCTAGCTATATTAGTTTGTTGTTTGTTTCTGATTGGTTGAGCTCCAGTTCTGTTTGCTTGTTGTTGTTGTTGTTGTTTTAATATTGTATAGGCATTTGCAAGAAACAGCTCCAGTTAAGTTTCACTTCTGTTTGTAAAAGCAAGGTTGAGGTCATTTATGAGACTCAACTGGCTTTATCTGCTCAGGGCTTCTTCAGGTCTGGTCTCCACTTTAACACAGCTATAAGTGAATATAGCTATAACTCTTTAAGACTAAATTCAAAAATACAGATAAAGTGAATAAATTTTTTAGGAAAATGTAAATTGCCAAATGTAACTGAAGAAGAGGAAGAAAATGTGAATATACCAATAATCATGGACAAAATTGAAAAGATATTCCAAAAATTACTCAGCCCAGATGGTTTTACAGGCGAGACTATAGACTGTCAGAAATAGATGAATTTTATACAATTTAAAATTCTAGGGCATAGCAAGAGATGGAATTCCTCAAGTGCTGTTAGTAAGTTAGCAAAACTTTGATACTAACACATGGTTTTAACATAAAGTTTCATAAAATTGAAGGTAAACATCACTTGCTAATATATTAATAGATATAAAAAGACTAAATAAAGCATTAACAAATATAATAATAGTATATATATCATGGCCAAGAAATAGTTCAGCCAGAAACTTGAGTGATTCAACATTATGAAATTGATTTAGTCCATGATAATAATAGCAACATGAAAAAAGCATATAATCATCTTGGAAAATGGTCTAAGCATGCACCCTTGTTTAAAAAGAAAAAAAATGATGAAAGAAATTTCTAAGTAAATAAGATCAAAAGAATACTTTTCACACACGGCAAAACTCTAGAGGGTTAATGACTAATGATTTTCACTGTCTGTTCATTCCTATCAGTTAGTGGTAGCTGTGGGGGTAGAACTGGTTGGAGACTGATGCATCAACAGCATCTAAGTTCCTAAGTTCTGCAGGAAGAGCTCTGAGACTGAGTCCTGGTTTCTATCAGTAGTGGAAGGCTGTGGAGAGGCAGCATATATTTCATGAATGCCATGAAATCAAGAACACGACAAGAATGTTCATTTTTGGCTTGGCGTGGTGGATCATGCCTGTAATCCCAGCACTTTGGGAAGCTGAGGCAAGTAGATCATGAGGTCAGGAGATTGAGACCATCCTGGCTAACACAGTGAAACCTTGTCTCTACTAAAAATACAAAAAATTAGCCAGACATGGTGGCACATGCCTATAGTCCCAGCTACTCAGGAGGCTGAGGCAGGATAATCACTTGAACCTGGGAGGCGGAGGTTGCAGTGAGCTGAGATCGCACCACTGTACTCCAGCCTGAGCAACAGAGTGAGACTCCGTCTCAAAAAAAAAAAAAAAAAAAAAAAAAAAGAATGTTCATTTTCATGTTATTGTTCAACATTTTCTGAAAGTTCTAGCAAACATGGTATAACAACTGTTGGAAAGGAGGAAAAATATGTTACCATTATTTCTATTGATGTTGTCTAGCTTGAGTGAAATCTGGGTCATGGTAAATAAAGAACTGCATTATGGCAGTTCATAGAGTAGGGCAATGTGGTTAAAACAACAGCATGAACCTGCAGCGATGAGTCCCACCCTGCCCATCCTTTCCTTTTCGTGTTTGCCCATGACCTTTGGGAATGAAGCACCACCAGCACCAGTGTGACCCCAAAGCATCACTGTTGGAGTATATTTCCAAGGAACTATGGGAACTTACAAGGCATGAGGAATATCCAAAAAATTAGAACGCAATGTATTGGTATAGGAAGAATAAGAACCTTGCTAACATCACCTTACTTTTGTGCCAATCACCTGTAACATATGGAGTCTTTTAAAAAGGAAAGTAAAGAAAAAAAAACTCTAACCTTCCATTCTTTTCTGCTATATAGTCAAATCATTCACTGACAAAACTTAATGTACTTTCCAGTGAATGGAGCCCAGAAATTGCTCACACCAAAGACAATCAAGTTAGTATTATTATAATCATATTATCCTTGAGAAAATAGAAGTAGGATAACAGTTTTGATCTCTGCTTTTGCTAAATAAAGACTTTTCACATAATCTGTGCTAAAATGTGTTGAACACTGAGTTATTATCTGAATAGAGCTCTATTTGGCAACTGGTTTAATCAACTGTTTCACAATTTGTCATACATTTATGCCAGTTAATTTGGTTGTCTGACAATGGGAAATTTGCTTTTAAAGATTGTGATTGCTACATGGCATCACCCTTCTGACTTCTAAATTAAATGCCACAAATTTTAATGATAATGCCCAGACTGCCTAGAAATGAACAAACAAATAAGTAGGTAAATAAATATTCCTAGCTTTCCAGAGCAAAGGAAAGAAAAACAATCATAGGCCAGGCATGGTAGTTCGCACCTGTAATACTAAAACTTTGTGGGCTGAGGAAGGAGAATTGCTTGAGCCAAGGAGTTCAACAACAGCCTGGGCAACAAAGTGAAACTCTGTCTCTACAAACAATACAAAAATAATTAGCTGGGCATAGTGGTGCATGCCTGTAGTCCCAGCTACTGGGGAGACTAAGGCAGGAGGATCGGTTGAGCCCAGAATTTCGAGGCTGCAATGAGCTATAATCATGTCACTGCACTCTAGCCTGTGTGATAGAGTGAGAGCCTGACTCTAAAAAAGAAAAAAGGAAAACAAAAACAAAGCTGTTTCCCTCATCAGCAGCTTTCAATTCATCATAATCACAAGGTAGTATTTTCACAGTTGCTTTTGGATGTGACCCTTGATAATTATCTGCATGACCTATTTTCAAATGCTTTTCTAAAAGCCCTGCATGCATACATTGATTTTTAACATTGTTTCTGTAAGAATTTCAAAAAATACATGGAGAAGCAGAAAACCCTGGTGCGAAGAAAAGCTAAAGAATCATAGTATTCCTAGTTCACAATAAGTAGTTGAAGTTGATGCTCTTTTTTTTTTTTTTTTTTNAGGATGGTCTCGATCTCCTGACCTCGTGATCCGCCTGTCTCGGCCTCCCGAAGTGCTGGGATTACAGGCTTGAGCCACAGCGCCCGGCCCAAGTTAATGCTCTTAATGTAAGGAGTGTAGAATATTACGTTGTCAAAGGATACAAACATTCATTTAGACAGGCGGAATTCATTTTTGAGATCTATTGCACAGCAGGGTGACTATAATTAATAACAATATATTGTATATTTCAAAATTGCTGAGAATAAATTTTAAATTTCTCACCACAAGAAATGATGGATAGATGATGTCAACCTAAATGACAAGCAGAGAGGAAGACTCTCAGAAAGAAAATGCTATTTATTCAGAGATAGGTATTACAATAGAAATATGCATGCCATAGTCAACTATGGTGTATTCAGGGAGGTAAAAGAAAACAAAGATTTTTGAAAGAGTAATGGAGAGGAAAACAGTTGTTTTAAGATAATTTTCCTTGGCTACAAAGATCAATGACAAGGGTTGTGGCCAGTTGGAGGTTGGAAAGGCAGTTGCTAGGCAGACATCCTTGAAGAAGTGTATTTTTGTGTAAGGTTTTGATGGCCTTTGCACAAAGTTGTGGTTTTTGCTGAGCCTTTTGTGATAGTTCTAGTTATGAGGCATTTGTGTATGAGAACCCTCTCTTCTTGGTTTTCCTCAGCTCTATTTGTCAGGGTTTTTAACACAAGAGACTTTATTTTGATCCCGACAACTTTCACAGTGAGGTGATGCATATGTTAATTAACTTAATTATTTCATGTTGTATACATATATGAAAACATCACATTTTACTCCAGAAATATATATATATAATTATGATTTGCAAACTAAAATAATATTAATAAAAAATAAAATAAACGTCAAGATTGGTTAAGAAGGCAGACTTGAGAAGCAGAATTCAGCTCAGCCACTTAATAGCTAAGTGAACAAACATTGTAAAGTTATTTAGTCTCTCTATACCTCAGTTTTCTCATCTGACTAGTGATTAAAACAGCGGTCTGCTCTTGTGGTTGTTACAAAGAAGGCAGTATGTAAAGCGCTTAGAACAGTGCCTAGCCCACAAATGTGAGGTGCTGTTTTTATGTGGATTATCTTATTTCATTCTTACAGCAGAACTAAGATGCATCCATGAAGTCCTTTTTTTCACAGTTGAGGAAAAGTTAAAGGTTAAATGATCACCAGAAGCCACACAAACTCTGGGGAGGGGGCGAGATTCAAACCCAGGCAGTTCTTTTCAGAGCCTGGGACTTATGAATTACAGGCACAGACTGTAGAAAAGAAGTCTTGATATTAAGACCATTGAGGGGAAAGTTTGAGAGTATTTCCCAAACTCATCTGCCTGGGAATGTAAGTCACAAACTCTTTCCTTTCTAATTAACTCACAATCTTCCCTGAGCATAGGCAGTTCAACCAGAATTTATTAAGGGAAGTCTTTGTGCCAGATCTTGTGCTAAATGTTGAGGTTAATAAAAACAGAGAAATAGAGAATCTGCCCTGAGGGAGCTCAGTCTATGGAAGACATAGATAAACAACAACAAAAAAAAATTAAGACTATAACACCACGTAATAAACTAGATTACAGAACTATGTATGTTGAGCCATTGTTACATTGCATTGATGAGGAGTCAGGGAAGATTTATAGAGGAAACAGCATTTGGATTGAGTTTGAACACGGGGCTCTGAAGCATGAAAATCCCCATGTGCTTGCGCCCATGTAGGGGCATAGATGGCAGTGAGTGGATTGGTTGAAAAACAGGCTAAACAAGATCAGGGCCAGGATGTGAGGAGATATAAATGCCATAACCAAGAGTCAGAACTTTATTTCAGACACAATGAAGAGGTATTCAAAGCTGTTGTTAAGACAGGGAAGTAAAATGGAAACGTCCTATAATTTAAAATAAGAACAAAACCAATAGAAGCCTCTATCAGCAGTGAGAACCAAAAAGAAGAGCCTGGAGGCAAGGCCAAGGGTTAGGAAATAACCTCTCTTAGCAGTGGAGGTGAGGAAAATCTCTCTTCCCTCCATCCTAGAATCTCTTTGTTTGTTTGTTTGTTTGTTTGAGACGGAGTCTTGCTCTGTCGCCCAGACTGGAGTGCAATGGCGCGATCTCAGCTCACTGCAAGCTCCACCTCCCGGGTTCACGCCATTCTCCTGCCTCAGCCTCCCCAGTAGTTGGGACTACAGGTGCCTGCCACCCACGCCTGGCTCACTTTTTTTTTTTTTTTTTAGTAGAGACAGGGTTTCATCGTGTTAGCGAGGATGGTCTTGATCTCCTGACCTCGTGATCTGCCCGCCTGGGACTTCCAAAGTGCTGGGATTACAGGTGCGAGCCACCACACCCAGCCTAACCATGGTAGAATCTTTTGTGAGAGCCCCGCTCAAGACAAGAACCTCCAATGACCAACTGCCTCCATGAGGCCTGGGGTACAACACTTGTCTTTCTCCTTGAGGCCTTTGGAGTGGACTCAGCCAGAAGAGGCCAGAAGAGGCAAGTTCATTCCATTTGAAGTATCCCTTCTATTTACAGCCATTGTGTGAGAGAACAGGCTCAGAGCAAAGAGGCTGGTGTCCTGTATAACCTCAAACATGAAAAGCCCGTTACCAGATTTCATCCCAAACTTATATTTCTTAGATTAAACCCCAACATTTCTTTAACTTTTTTCCTTAAAATTTTGTTGTGAAGTTGTTAATTTTATCATTTTCTCTGAACAGATTACAAGTTTTAAAATTCTTCTATATTTGGAAGCTTAAAAGCAGAGAGAGTCACTACAGGGTCAGTAAAATAAAGAGCCTCAGATCTGAAAACAAGACTTTCAAATTAACCCAATACAACAAAGACAAAGAAGAAACATTTTAAAAATATGAACAAAGCCTCCAAGAAGTTTGGGACTATGTGAAACAATCAAACTTAAGAATAATTGGTGTTCCTGAGGCAGAAGAGAAATCTATGAGTTTGGAAAAATTATTTGAGGAAATTATCGAGGAAAACTTCCTTGGCCTTGCTATAGATCTAGATATCCAACACAAGAAGCTCAAAAAACACCTGGAAAAGTTATTGCAAAAAGATCATCACCAAGGCACATAGTCATCAGGTGATCTGAAGTCAAGACAAAGGAAAGACAGCTTAACAACTATGAGGCAAAAAAATCAGGTAACCTATAAAGGAAAATCTATCAGATCAATAGCACATTTTGCAGCAGAAACTCTACAAACTAAAAGGGATTGGGGCTTTATCTTTAGCCTCCTTAAACAAAACAATTATCAGCCAAGAATTTTGTATCTACCAAAACTAAGCTTCATAAATGAAGGAAAGGAACAGTCTTTTTCAGACAAACAAATGCTGAGAGAATTCTCTACTACCAAGCCAGCACTACAAGAACTGCTAAAAGGAGTTTTAAATCTTGAAACAAAACCTCAAAATACACCAAAATAGAACCTCCTTGAAGTATATCACAAAGCCTATGAAACATAACACAATGAAAAAAAAAAAACCCAAGATATTCAGGCAACAACTATCAAGATGAATAGATTAATACCTCACATCTCAATACTAATGTTGAATATAAATGGCCTAAATGCTCCACTTAAAAGATACAGAATGGAAGAATGGATGAGAATTCACCCACCAACTATCTGCTATCTTCAAGAGACTCATCTAACACCTAAAGATTCACATTAATTTAAGGTAAGGGGGTGGAAAAAGATATTCCATGCAAATGGACACCAAAAGCAAGCGGGATTAGATAGCCTTATATCAGACAAAACAGACTTTAAAGCAACAACACTTTAAAAAGACAAAGAGGGACACTGTATAATGATAAAAGGACTAGTCCAACAGGAAAATATTACAATTCTAAATATATATGCACCTAACACTGGAGCTCCCTAATTTATAAAACAGTTACTACTAGACCTGAGAAATGATATAGATAGCAACACTATACCAGTGGGGGACTTCAATACTTCACTGACAGGACTAGACAGGTCATCAAGACAGAAAGTCACCAAAGAAACAATGGACTTAAACTATACCCTACAACAAATACTTAACAGATATTTAGAGAACACTGTACCCAACAACTGCAGAATATATATTCTATTCACTAGCACATGGTACATTCTTCAAGATAGACCATATGATAGACCACAAAACAAGCCTCAATAAATTCAAGAATATTGAAATTATATCAAGTACTGCCTCAGACAACAGTGGAATAAAATTGGAAATCAACTACAAAAGGAAGCCTGAAATCCATGCAATACATGGAAATTAAATAATCTGTTCCTGAGTGATCATTGGGTCAACAAGGAGAAATAGGAACACTTTTACACTGTTGGTGGGACTGTAAACTAGTTCAACCATTGTGGAAAACAGTGTGGCCCACATTCCTCAGAGCGCATCTCAGAAACTAGAAATACCATTTGACCCAGCCCATCCCTATTACTGCCGGTATATACCCAAAGGCATTATAAATCATGCTGCTATTACAGCACACATGCACACGTATTTTATTGCAGCACTATTCACAATAGCACAAGACTTGGAATCAACCCAAATGCTCCATCAGGACAGACTGGATTAAGAAACTGCTGGCACGATTAGACACATGGAATACTATGCAAGCCATAAAAAAGGATGAATATGGTGTCCTTTGTAGGGACCATGGCATGCAGCTGCGAAACCGATCATTCTCAGCAACTATCGCCAAGAACAGAAAAACCAAACACCTTCATTGTTCTCACTCGATTAGGTGGAATTGAACACATGAGATCACTGACACAGGGAAGGGAAACATCACACACCAGCGTCCTATTGTGGGGAGGGAACAGTGCGGGAGGGATAGCCATTAGGCAGATGTATACCTAATATAAATGATGGTTAATGCGGTTGCAGCACACCAACATGGCAGCATGTGCAGGTATACATAGTAACAAACCTGCACGTTGTGCCACATTCGCTACCCTAGAACTTAAAGCTATAAAAATAAAAAAAATTTTTTTTAAAAGAAGTCAAGATGGAAATGTAAAAATTATTTGAACTGAACGATAATAGTGACACAACCTATGAAAACCTCTGGAATACAGCAAAAACAGTGCTAAGAGGTAAATTCATAACATTAAATGCGTACATCGAAAAGTCTGAAAGAGCACAAATAGACAATCTAAGGTCACACCTCAAGGAACTAGAGAAACAAAAATCAAACCCAAACCCAGCAGAAGAGAAGAAATAATAAAGATCAGAGCAAAACTAAATTAAATTGAAACAAAAAAATTACAAAAGATAAGTGAAACAAAAATTGGTTCTTTGAAAAGGTAAACAAAACTGATAGACTATTAGTGAGATTAACCAAGAAAAGAAGAGAGAAGATCCAAATAAGCTCAATGAGAAACAAAATGGGAGATATTACAACTGCTACCGCAGAAATACAAACGATCACCCAAGACTACTATGAACACCTTTACACACACAAGCTAGAAAACCTAGAGGAGATGGAGAAATTACTGGAAATAAACCATCCTCCTAGATTAAATCAAGAAGAAATGGAAACTGAGTAAATCAATAACAAGCAGTGAGATTAAAATGGTAATAAAAAATTGCCAGAGAAGTGTTTAGGATCAGATGGATTCACAGCTGCATTCTATCAGACATTCAAAGAAAAATTCATACCAATATTATTGAAACTATTCCAAAAGATAGAGAAAGAGGGAATCCTTCCTAAATCATTCTGTGAAGCCAATATCACCCTAACAACAAAACCAGAAAAAGACATAACAAAAAAAGAAAACTACAGACCAATATCCCTGATGAACATAGATGCAATAATTCTCAACAAAATATGAGCCAACTGAATCCAATAGTATATCAAAGGATAATCAACCATGATGAAGTCGGTTTGATACCAGGGATGCAGGGATGGTTTAACATGCACAAGTCAATAAATGTGATACACCACATAAACAGAATTAAAAACCAAAATCACATGATCATCTCAGTAGACACAGAGGTAATAAAAGCTATCTATGACAAAACCACAGTCAACATTATATTGAATGGGGAAAAGTTGAAAGCGTCTCCCCAGGAACTGCAACAAGACAAGGATGCCTACTTTGACCACTTCTATTTAACATGTGACTGGAAGTCCTAGCCAGAGCAATCAGACAAGGGAAAGAAATAAAATGCATCCAAATCAGTAAAGAGGAAGCCAAACAGTCGTTGTTTGGTGCTGATATGATCATATACCTAGAAAATCCTAAAGACTCATCCAAAAGACTCCTAGATCTGATAAATGAATTCAGTAAAGTTTCAGAATACAAAGTCAATGTGCACAAATCACTAGCACTGCTATACACCAACAGCAACCAAGCTGAGAATCAAATAAAGAACTCAATCCCTTTTACAATAGCTGCAAAAATTAAAACAAAATTCTTAAGAATATACCTAACCAAGGAGGTGAAAGACCTCTACAAGGAAAACTACAAAACACTGTTGAAGGACAACGTAAACAAATGGAAACACATCCCATGCTAATGGATGAGTAGAATCAATATTGTGAAAACGACCATACTGCCAAAAGCAATCTACAAATTCAATGAAATTCCCATCAAAATACCATGTAATTGGCTGGGCACAGTGGCTCACACCTGTAATCCCAGCACTTTGGGAGGCCGAGGCAGCCGGATCACAAAGTCAGGTGTTGGAGACCAGCCTGGTCAACATGGTGAAACCCCATCTCTACTAAAAATACAAAAATTAGCTGGGCGTGATGGCAGGCACCTGTAATCCCAGCTACTCAGGAGGGTGAGGCAGGAGAATTGCTTGAACCTGGGAGGCAGAGGTTGCAGTGAGCCGAGATTGTGCCACTGCACTCCAGCCTGGATGACAGAGCAAGATTCCTTCCAGGAAAAAAAATATATATATATCTAATTAAGCCCTATTTATTTTATTTTTGTTGCACTATATATATACACTATTATATATATATATATACACACAGTATTCCATGGTGTGTGTGTGTGTGTGTATATGTATACATATATTTGTATGTGTGTATACCTATACATACCTATGTGTGTATACATATATATGTGTATATATATACATACACACACACACACACACACACACACACACACACCATGGAATACTACTCAGCCATAAAAAGGAAAAAAAAATGGCATTCACAGCAACCTGGATGGAGTTGTTAGAGATTATAATTCGAAATGAAGTAACCTGGGAATGAGAAAAACATCGTATGCTTTCACTTATAAGTGGTAGCTAAGCAATGAGGATGCAAATGCATAAGAATGAGGCAATGGACTTTGGGGACACAGGTGGAAGGGTAGGAGCAGGGGTGAGGGATGAAAGACTACACATTGGGTACAGTGTACACTGCTCAGGTGATGGGTGCACCAAAATCTCAGAAATCACCACTAAAGAACTTATCCATGTAACCAAACACCACCTGTTCCCCAAAAACCTATTGAAAAAAAATGAAAATAAAATAAAGAAAAGTAAAAAATAAAAGTTAGGCAAAACCCAACAAATAAGTCTAAACACATGAAAGGTTATTAATCATATTCTAAAAATGACATAAATGAGAGACAGAGAAATAGAGACAGGGGGAAAAAATAAATGGCAAGTCCTCTCAAGAGGAACTAGACCTTGAAATCTAGAATGTAGAGGCTTGTGAAGGGTCACTCAAGATGTAAAAGGTAACCCGGGTTCACACTACCAGACCAGCCTGGGTAAGAGTACCTTTTTCTCTGGCTCTGCCTTTACCCATTTCTCAAGTGGAAACTTGAGCACTATCTTGAAGACCTCCATACTGGTCCTTCTTGGTAGTCCATGAATCTATCATGCCATCTCCTTCTCCTCCAGCCACTGAGTGACATCTGCTGTGGGCAGGACCCAGAGCTCCTGAAGCATACTGTCCCCCAGGTCTCTTATGGCACATCACCATGCCCAAGACTCTCACCATCACAAGGCCCATGTATGGAAAGCGTCCTTTATCTCCCTGTGCCACACCTGCATACATGAGCTGCCACACAGTGCTGGCTCCTGCTCACAGCATCTAAAGTTCTTGGTAAAACCCCGTTTTCTGGTTTTTGTTTGTTTGTTTTTTGTTTTGACAGAGTCTTGTTCTGTCACCCAGGCTGGAGTGCAGTGGCGCAATCTCGGCTCACTGCAACCTCCATCTCCTGGGTTCAAGCGATTCTCCTGCCTCAGCCTCCCAAGTAGCTGGGGCTACAGGAGCGAGCCACCATATCTGGCTAATTTTTTGTATTTTTAGTAGAGACGAGGTTTCACTGTGTTAGCCAGGATGGTCTCAATCTCCTGACCTCGAGATCCGCCTGCCTTGGCCTCCCAAAGTGCTAGAATTACAGGCATGAGCCACTGCACCAGCCCAGTTTTCTGTTTTTTACTTGTTCTTTATTATACTGCTCATCTTTAAATGCAGGCAGAAGTTATGAGGCGTGGGCTATTGGACAGTCTGCATGGTGGACACCTTGCTGTATAAAGAATCCCCTTGGTCCATGACCTCAAACTGACTTCATACACCTTTCCTCTCTTGGCATGAGTTTCTCCCTGAGAGGACCTCCAGGTCAGTCTCTGAAGAGTAACGATTACTGGTTTTGACCTCACTGTTTGCCAGCACTAGATTTCACGGGAGTTATTTTACTTAATCAACAATCCTTTGGGATGGAAATTATCCCCACTTCACACATAAGGAAAACGGGCTTAGAGAAATGCATGCCTCCCCCAGCATCTGTCAGCCAGTATATTGCAGAGTCAGAATTTATATTCAGGTCTTCTGTATACCAAGAACAAAAATCTTAATGGCTTGCCAGAATGCCTTCCAGGGGTAACACAGATGACACAGGGCTCCTATGCAGAGGGAGACAGTCTGCAGGGCTGCCACTTGCCTGGGTTTAAAGCTATTACATTCCTTTTAAAATGGTACTCAAGAAAGGAGACATGATAAAATAATTTATTCTGTCTCAGAGCTGTGGCATTCCTTAGTAACTTTGATTTCTACAGACCAATCTCACTCACACTGGATAAAAGGAGTGAAAAGGCTTCAGGCTAAAGAGATGTTATATGAGATTTTAAAAGTGGCATTTTCAAGTCTGAAAAATCTCCAAGATCTGTGTTAACTCAACGCATGTATACTTGCAATACGACTTTCAAAAGTGTACAGTCATCTCAGAAATGTCTTCTTTTTTAATGTTTCAGTTTTACAAGAAAATTAACGACAAGAAATATGGCCATAGGAAATTAGGCGGCATTGTTTGACGCTGCCTATGTAGTGGAAACAATTGTAAAATTTGTNTAAATTTTAATTTCATGACCCAAATGACTCTTAAGACAGTAGACAACAGTCACTCTATTTGGTGTTCAGAAGCAACTGGACAAGTGTAGGAATGTATCTGGGTTTGTGAGAAATCAAAAATGACAATCAAAGCATGTACAAATAGTCATCTTATATGTATAGGGAAAACCAGCTTGCTGTGCAGATTCTAGGAATAAATTGGCAGGCTGAACATGGGGAAATTATAAAATAAATCAATTCCACTTCCCTGAACTCCTTTCACTTCCCAGCCCCCATTCCATGATGCTCTCACTCACAATGAGGTTCTGCTCTCTGTTGTGCACAAACCCCTAAGACTAAAAATTCTTAAAGAGACATATCTCAACGTGTGGCATTCCAGGGACACTGTTGTAGCCATATGGCAGCCATTTTGTACCATTAGGTTCACACCTCAGACAGCTGCCTTCTCTAATTTCATCATGGTGGGTACTCTATATATAAATATGCTGAGTTGGGCCTGGCATGGTGGCTCATGCCTGTAATCCCAGTACTTTGGGGGGCCAAGGTGGGTGGATCATGAGGTCAGGAGTTCGAGACCAGCCTGGTCAACATGGTGAAACCCTGTCTCTACTAAAGATACCAAAAATTAGCTGGGCGTGGTGGTGGGTGCCTGTAATCCCAGCTACTCAGGAGGGTGAGGCAGGAGAATTGCTTGAACCTGGGAGGCGGAGGTTGCAGTGAGCTGAGATCGTGCCACTGCATTCCAGCCTGGCGACCGAGCAAGATTCCATCTCAAAAAAAATATGCTGAATTTATGTAATAAATAGGTTAACGTAACTTTGCCCTGATTTATTTCTATTATTTTTGCTTTATACTTTTTGATATATTTTATAATACAAAAATTTAAAATTATTGCATGAAAGGTCGAGCAGACCCGTATAGGCAGGTGGGGAGTTAACCCTCTTTTATTTTCTGGAAGAGTTTTATAAGATAGATGCTTCTTTTCTTCATCACATTGATAGAACTGGGTGTGGTGCTTTTGGGAGGTAGATTTTCATTAATAGTCTATAAATTCTTTCAGAATATTAGGATTTAAATCCTTTGAAAATATTAAAGCATTCTGATAATTTTCAAGCCAACTTTGGTGACTTGTTCAAATTTGTCTACATTTTATAAAAATTTAGCATAAAGGTTTTCAAAATGCTCTCTTTTGACATATTTAATTTACACTGTCACCATGACCCTTCTGTGTTTCCGATATTACTTGTTTCTTTTCTCTTTTCCATGAACAATACTCACATTTTTTTCAACTTATTTGAATAACTAGGTTTTTACTTTTTTGATCCTCTCACATATCTATTTCCTGTATCATTAAATTTTGTTCTTCCTTTATTAGCTCATTTATTCAATTTTCTTCTATTTACATTTTGAATTGAAATATTAGCTCATTTATTTACAACCTTTCTGAATTTCTAATGTAAATATTCAAGTATGTACCAAAATGAGTCATGAGAGAAAGCAGTACATTCAAATGACTCAAGTGAAAGAGCTTAAAATGGGATTATTGGTAAACTGTGAGCAGAGCTAGCAAGCCTACGGCCCACAATGAGGTCTGAAGTTCACCTATAAACCTATTTATTCTACACTACTATGGCCTTTGGACAGCTTAAATCCATTTTCCCATTACCAGTCTTCCATGTTATTCTGACCTCGTATGTTAATTTCAACTTGTTTTAAACCACTCTATCCCTACCCCATTTAGTCATTATTGTTATAGTTTTGCTTTTACAATCATTTAAAATTTATATTTATCTTTTATTCTCTCATGATTTCATCCTTCTTTGGGGTCTTCCTGGTTCCAATGTCCTTCTTTCTAAAGTTCAGCCTTCAAGAGATCTTCCAGTGAGTGTTTGCATAGAGTAAACTGAGTCACTCACTGACATTCTTATTATTTTGTCTTCACTCTGGAATAACTTTTATGTTGATTACTCAGCATGGGGTCTCCTAATGATGTTTGTGGTTTACTTGGGACTCCTTAGTGCAGGGTAATAGGCCTAGAATTTCAAGTTTTGTGAGTGCCTTCTTTCTTCTGAGAGCAAACTTTTTTGCTGCTTCACGAGGCCAGTGAAGGAAATTTTCTAGATGGTGAGGAAAGAAAAGACTTTGAAGCTAGAAACTTTCTTTGTGGAGCTCTGGTCTTGCTTCCCTGTTCTGGATGGGCTGCAGTCCACTCCCTGCTCTGCATGGGCATTCAAACTCCAGACCTCAGTCCCAAGACCTTCATTTATTCTGAAAATCCCGTGGCTGCTCCAGGATCAGCTTCTCTTTTAACACGCACTTTTCCTTTCTCTTTTCATTTTCATTATCTCCCCTTTTCATCAAATATCTAGCGTGTTCATTAATGTTCACTGCTGTATAGTATTTCATTAATGAATACACCACAATTTATTTACTCACTTTCTTATTCATGGATATTTTACCTCTTTCATAGCCAAAGTGTGTTCTTCTTAGACATGTCTTCCGTGTACATATATAAGAGTTTCTCCAGGATATGTCAGTAAGTGAGTTTGCTGGGTCATAAAGTATGCACATCTTCACCTGTACTAGATTTTGCCATATTGTTTTCCAATGTAGTTGTACTAATTTAATCCTACCAACAGAATGTGAGTGTTCCGGTGGTCCCACATTCTCGCCAGTAGTGTGTATTGTTAGTCTTTTCTCTTTTCGACAATCTGACATGTGTGAAATCTGTGGGGTTTTTTGTTTTTTGTGGGTTTTTTTGAGATGGAGTCTCACTCTGTCACCAGGCTGAGGTGCAGTGGTGCGATCCCGGCTCACTGCAACCTCCACCTCCCGGGTTCAAGCAATTCTCCTGCCTCAGCCTCCTGAGTAGCTGGGATTACAGGCACACGCCACCACGCCTGGCTAATTTTGTATTTCTAGTAGAGACAGGCTTTTACCATTTTGCCAGGATGGTCTTGATCTCTTGACCTCATGATCTGCCCACCTTGGCCTCCCAAAGTGCTGGGATTACAGGCGTGCACCACCACACCCGGCCATGTGGTCTTATTTGAATTTTCCTGGTAGTTGAAGAGATTGAGCATCTTCACGTTTTCTTTACTTTTAGTTTAGTTTAGCTTAGTTTTCTTTAATCAATGTCTCTATTTTAAAATTTCTTCTTATTGATTTGTTGATACCATATATTTACATATATCTGGGTGCTAATTCTGTATTGATTATACAAGCTGGCAATATCTTCTCCAGGCTGTGGGTTGTCTTCTCACAGTTTTGTTTTGTTTTTTAATCCTTAATACTGTGAAAATTGTCTATCTTTTCTTCAGGTCTTATACTTCTTTGAAAATTGACTAAAATTTTTTTCCCTACTCCAGCTTTATTAAACATTATCCTCTGTTTTCTCCTAAATGTTTAAATTTTGCCTTTTATACTTAATGTTTAAATCTACCTGTATGTTTGGCATGAGGAAGTAATCCAATTTCATATTTTACTTTATGGATAATTATCAGACTCTTCTTGGTCTTCCTGGTAAGAATTGAACTTAATTTTGTGAATGGCCTATTAAGGAAAAAATGGGCTAAACATTGAGCAACCCTCAGTAATTTGCTATAAACAGCAAGATTTAGGGCAAAATATTCAGGTCTCACTCTTCTTGTAAGCCTTTGTCTGAAATATTTCCCCTAAGATAAAGAGTTAAGTAGCCCTTCTCTCTGCAACTGAGCAGTGAATTTCTCTACTTGGCAATGTGTTTTCTTTGTTGGTTTTGTTTTGTTTTTTATTAGGGTTCTCTGTGTGACAATCTATTGTCCCCAATAACCCATTACATCCTGAGATTTCAGGGTGTGCCTTCTGATCTTTGCACCCCTAGTGTCTGATATGTAACAGACACTAAACCTTTGGCAGATTAATGAATTAATGAGCCTATCTGAAGCACCCAGAGGGGAGTTTGGAAGAGCCTCATTCTGTTTGCTTAATGCTGGATGGAATCCTGTACAAATTCTTTACTCTTCTTATTCCTATGTCTAAAATTTGAGAAGAGAAAATATTCTAAGCCAGGCAACAATTAGTTCTTTAAGTGTCTTGTCCTAGGCTTTTGTGAATTAATTTGGGAAGCAGCACAATGCCCCATTTACTTTCATTTTCTTTTAAAGAGAGGCAGAGAAGCATCATGCATACAAAAGCTGCATTAGGCTGAACTCAGCTCCAAGTGGTTAAAGAGTTACAATCCAATCCTGTGCACATTATTCTAATGTTTTTTCATTTGTTTTATCCTAATGATTAGTTATTTCATACCTCACATTTTTTACCTGTCTTAACAGGTAAAAAAAATTTAACTCTGTAAAATTCTCCTTTGCACATGAATTAGTGTGAAATTTATTACCATATTCTTTCCACTTATTAAAAGGGCTGTACTTTACAAATATGACTGCAGTGCAAATTTATTATTTACATCCCGAGTCCTAGCCTTCATAACTACTTAATATGGATAAGGTGTTTAGTTTTCCAATGGAGTCCAGCTGCATCACTGGAATCAAACTTGTAATTGCCTCTTTGGGATTTAAAACCATTATAGTTGTGCTTTTATGTTCTCTTTTGTTTTGCTTGAATCACTTTTCAGGTCTATGAAGTACAGCTGGCACAATAAAAGTTTGATCAATGCATAACCAATGCAGTGTATATTTCTTCCAGAAATATAAAACCCAGGTGAAAATGTTAATCTATGAAATTATCTTTGTCAGCTACTTATTCTTGGAATTTAAATGGGTTTCAATCTTGAAGTAGGGCTGAGCTTGGATTTCTGTGTTAAAGTTTTCTGACTTTGGTGACATTGTACATTGATGTATACATTAAGGGCTGCAGGGTAAAGTTTCTATTACCAAAATGTCCACTTTATTGTCCTGAAAATACTCTATATTCAGACTGGTTAAACAATGTACACTTAGATATTCCCTTGATTAAAAAAAATGGGGGGTGATGAGATGAAATTTTTTTAACTTTTGTTGGGGAGAGGGCAATTATCACAAAATTTATTTTAAATATATAAACATTATATTTATAAATAAATATTTTCCAAAAACCTGAGAACTTAAAACTGAGTACTAGGATTTCTTTTGGCAACAAAGAACTCAGGCTCACCAATTTCACTGGAAGATAATATTGTGATTTCAAAATGGCATGATCGCCTCTGATTTCTCAGTGCAATTGGGGTTAATCATGGACAGATGTTCACTATTAACTTTAAATTTCTTTGTTCTGTCCATTAAAATTAGCTATATTATGAAGGAAATACAAAGCTGTGCCCATGGCTCCTCCGTCAAGAAGAAAATCATGCATACTTATATNTTTGATCCTCTCACATATCTATTTCCTGTATCATTAAATTTTGTTCTTCCTTTATTAGCTCATTTATTCAATTTTCTTCTATTTACATTTTGAATTGAAATATTAGCTCATTTATTTACAACCTTTCTGAATTTCTAATGTAAATATTCAAGTATGTACCAAAATGAGTCATGAGAGAAAGCAGTACATTCAAATGACTCAAGTGAAAGAGCTTAAAATGGGATTATTGGTAAACTGTGAGCAGAGCTAGCAAGCCTACGGCCCACAATGAGGTCTGAAGTTCACCTATAAACCTATTTATTCTACACTACTATGGCCTTTGGACAGCTTAAATCCATTTTCCCATTACCAGTCTTCCATGTTATTCTGACCTCGTATGTTAATTTCAACTTGTTTTAAACCACTCTATCCCTACCCCATTTAGTCATTATTGTTATAGTTTTGCTTTTACAATCATTTAAAATTTATATTTATCTTTTATTCTCTCATGATTTCATCCTTCTTTGGGGTCTTCCTGGTTCCAATGTCCTTCTTTCTAAAGTTCAGCCTTCAAGAGATCTTCCAGTGAGTGTTTGCATAGAGTAAACTGAGTCACTCACTGACATTCTTATTATTTTGTCTTCACTCTGGAATAACTTTTATGTTGATTACTCAGCATGGGGTCTCCTAATGATGTTTGTGGTTTACTTGGGACTCCTTAGTGCAGGGTAATAGGCCTAGAATTTCAAGTTTTTGTGAGTGCCTTCTTTCTTCTGAGAGCAAACTTTTTTGCTGCTTCACGAGGCCAGTGAAGGAAATTTTTCTAGATGGTGAGGAAAGAAAAGACTTTGAAGCTAGAAACTTTCTTTGTGGAGCTCTGGTCTTGCTTCCCTGTTCTGGATGGGCTGCAGTCCACTCCCTGCTCTGCATGGGCATTCAAACTCCAGACCTCAGTCCCAAGACCTTCATTTATTCTGAAAAATCCCGTGGCTGCTCCAGGATCAGCTTCTCTTTTAACACGCACTTTTCCTTTCTCTTTTCATTTTCATTATCTCCCCTTTTCATCAAATATCTAGCGTGTTCATTAATGTTCACTGCTGTATAGTATTTCATTAATGAATACACCACAATTTATTTACTCACTTTCTTATTCATGGATATTTTACCTCTTTCATAGCCAAAGTGTGTTCTTCTTAGACATGTCTTCCGTGTACATATATAAGAGTTTCTCCAGGATATGTCAGTAAGTGAGTTTGCTGGGTCATAAAGTATGCACATCTTCACCTGTACTAGATTTTGCCATATTGTTTTCCAATGTAGTTGTACTAATTTAATCCTACCAACAGAATGTGAGTGTTCCGGTGGTCCCACATTCTCGCCAGTAGTGTGTATTGTTAGTCTTTTTCTCTTTTCGACAATCTGACATGTGTGAAATCTGTGGGGTTTTTTGTTTTTTGTGGGTTTTTTTGAGATGGAGTCTCACTCTGTCACCAGGCTGAGGTGCAGTGGTGCGATCCCGGCTCACTGCAACCTCCACCTCCCGGGTTCAAGCAATTCTCCTGCCTCAGCCTCCTGAGTAGCTGGGATTACAGGCACACGCCACCACGCCTGGCTAATTTTTGTATTTCTAGTAGAGACAGGCTTTTACCATTTTTGCCAGGATGGTCTTGATCTCTTGACCTCATGATCTGCCCACCTTGGCCTCCCAAAGTGCTGGGATTACAGGCGTGCACCACCACACCCGGCCATGTGGTCTTATTTGAATTTTCCTGGTAGTTGAAGAGATTGAGCATCTTCACGTTTTTCTTTACTTTTTAGTTTAGTTTAGCTTAGTTTTCTTTAATCAATGTCTCTATTTTAAAATTTCTTCTTATTGATTTGTTGATACCATATATTTACATATATCTGGGTGCTAATTCTGTATTGATTATACAAGCTGGCAATATCTTCTCCAGGCTGTGGGTTGTCTTCTCACAGTTTTGTTTTGTTTTTTAATCCTTAATACTGTGAAAATTGTCTATCTTTTTCTTCAGGTCTTATACTTCTTTGAAAATTGACTAAAATTTTTTTCCCTACTCCAGCTTTATTAAACATTATCCTCTGTTTTCTCCTAAATGTTTAAATTTTTGCCTTTTATACTTAATGTTTAAATCTACCTGTATGTTTGGCATGAGGAAGTAATCCAATTTCATATTTTACTTTATGGATAATTATCAGACTCTTCTTGGTCTTCCTGGTAAGAATTGAACTTAATTTTTGTGAATGGCCTATTAAGGAAAAAATGGGCTAAACATTGAGCAACCCTCAGTAATTTGCTGTAAACAGCAAGATTTAGGGCAAAATATTCAGGTCTCACTCTTCTTGTAAGCCTTTGTCTGAAATATTTCCCCTAAGATAAAGAGTTAAGTAGCCCTTCTCTCTGCAACTGAGCAGTGAATTTCTCTACTTGGCAATGTGTTTTCTTTGTTGGTTTTGTTTTGTTTTTTATTAGGGTTCTCTGTGTGACAATCTATTGTCCCCAATAACCCATTACATCCTGAGATTTCAGGGTGTGCCTTCTGATCTTTGCACCCCTAGTGTCTGATATGTAACAGACACTAAACCTTTGGCAGATTAATGAATTAATGAGCCTATCTGAAGCACCCAGAGGGGAGTTTGGAAGAGCCTCATTCTGTTTGCTTAATGCTGGATGGAATCCTGTACAAATTCTTTACTCTTCTTATTCCTATGTCTAAAAATTTGAGAAGAGAAAAATATTCTAAGCCAGGCAACAATTAGTTCTTTAAGTGTCTTGTCCTAGGCTTTTGTGAATTAATTTGGGAAGCAGCACAATGCCCCATTTACTTTCATTTTTCTTTTAAAGAGAGGCAGAGAAGCATCATGCATACAAAAAGCTGCATTAGGCTGAACTCAGCTCCAAGTGGTTAAAGAGTTACAATCCAATCCTGTGCACATTATTCTAATGTTTTTTCATTTGTTTTATCCTAATGATTAGTTATTTCATACCTCACATTTTTTACCTGTCTTAACAGGTAAAAAAAATTTAACTCTGTAAAATTCTCCTTTGCACATGAATTAGTGTGAAATTTATTACCATATTCTTTCCACTTATTAAAAGGGCTGTACTTTACAAATATGACTGCAGTGCAAATTTATTATTTACATCCCGAGTCCTAGCCTTCATAACTACTTAATATGGATAAGGTGTTTAGTTTTCCAATGGAGTCCAGCTGCATCACTGGAATCAAACTTGTAATTGCCTCTTTGGGATTTAAAACCATTATAGTTGTGCTTTTATGTTCTCTTTTGTTTTGCTTGAATCACTTTTTCAGGTCTATGAAGTACAGCTGGCACAATAAAAGTTTGATCAATGCATAACCAATGCAGTGTATATTTCTTCCAGAAATATAAAACCCAGGTGAAAAATGTTAATCTATGAAATTATCTTTGTCAGCTACTTATTCTTGGAATTTAAATGGGTTTCAATCTTGAAGTAGGGCTGTGTTAAAGTTTTCTGACTTTGGTGACATTGTACATTGATGTATACATTAAGGGCTGCAGGGTAAAGTTTCTATTACCAAAATGTCCACTTTATTGTCCTGAAAATACTCTATATTCAGACTGGTTAAACAATGTACACTTAGATATTCCCTTGATTAAAAAAAATGGGGGGTGATGAGATGAAATTTTTTTAACTTTTTGTTGGGGAGAGGGCAATTATCACAAAATTTATTTTAAATATATAAACATTATATTTATAAATAAATATTTTCCAAAAACCTGAGAACTTAAAACTGAGTACTAGGATTTCTTTTGGCAACAAAGAACTCAGGCTCACCAATTTCACTGGAAGATAATATTGTGATTTCAAAATGGCATGATCGCCTCTGATTTCTCAGTGCAATTGGGGTTAATCATGGACAGATGTTCACTATTAACTTTAAATTTCTTTGTTCTGTCCATTAAAATTAGCTATATTATGAAGGAAATACAAAGCTGTGCCCATGGCTCCTCCGTCAAGAAGAAAATCATGCATACTTATATGAAAAATATGGAAGTAATAGCCATTGCCTTAATGAGCTCTGAGTCTGCCACTTCCACCATCTGGGCATGACCCGGACTGTAACACCAATATGCCCATCTTATATGTGTCCCAGCCTTTCCTTCCTGTGCATTTTCTCCCCTCAGGGCACATGCATTTAGTTGGATTCTTTGCTCATCATCTTTATCTTAAATCTGATTTGTGGAAAGAATTGCTATTAGTCATTTACTTATTAGTATGAACTAAAATCACTCTTGTATTTTTTCCCTGACATATTAAGTCTAGAATTTATTATTGTGGAATGAATTCTTTATCCCTAAATACATAAGCAGGAGCCCATGAGAACAGGGAGAGAGATGCCATCCCAGAGTTTTCACAACATTTAGACAGCCATGAAGTCTGCATGGTGCAGGGTCAGGACTAAAAAGAGGAGAGTGAGGCATTTGCCTCAGGTACTCATTTATGTGGGCATGGTTATGCATTTTGTTGGCATATAATTGTTTATAGTAGTCTCTCATGGAGCTTTGTATTTACCAGTTTTCAGTGTCTGTCAAAAGAAGAATGGATAAAGAAAATGTGATATATATATGTATGTGTGTATATATATATATGTATGTGTGTGTGTGTGTGTATGTATATATATAGAGAGAGATAGAGAGAGAGAGATAAATATAAATCCATTCTCACACTGCTATAAAGACATACCCAAGAATGGGTAATTTATAAAGGAAAGAGGCTTAGTGGACTCATAGTTCCATATGGCTGGGAGGCCTCACAATCATGCCAGAAGGTAAAGGAGGAGCAAATGCATGTCTTCCATGGCAGCCATCAAGAGACTGTGTGCAGAAGAACTCCCCTTTATAAAACAATCAGCTCTCATGAGACTTATTCGCTATCATGAGAACAGCATAGGAAAAACTGCCTCCATGATTTAATTACCTCCCACCAGCTCCCTCCCACGGGATTAAAGAAGACAATTCAAGATGAGATTTGGGTGGGGACATAGCCAAACCATATCATTATACATAATGGAATACTATTTGGCCTTAATAAAGAAGGAAATTTTGCCATTTACAACAGCATGGATGAAGCTGGAGGGCATTATTCTCCTTAACATACTCTATATTTAGACTGGTTAAACAATGTACACGTGGATCTTCTCCTGAACAAAAAATAAAGGCCATGAGATAAAATATTTTTTCATTTTTTCGGGGGCATGCCAAGTGAAATAAGCCAGGTGTAGAGAAACAAACAGTGCATGAGCCCAGGAGTTTTGAGCCTAGAGTGTGCTGTCATTGGACCTGTGAACAGCCACTGCACTCCAGCCTGCACAAAATCATGAGACCTTGTCTCTAAAAAATATAATTAATTGATTTTTTAAACATTTTAATAAAATTGAATAAATAACAATTTAAGAGGGCATAAAAAATCAGTAATCAATATAATATTTTAATGCACGATTTTTTTTAATGTTGATATTTTGTTCATCATGGATTATGATGCCTCCCTCGAAACCGAACCTGAACTGAATGCTTCACTCGTCTCCTAGTTCTAGCCTCACTGAGTGGTTCCCTTTCAAACATTATTGATAGAAACTCCCTCTGCCTGGGATCTGCCTAATACATCTGGCATCAGGGACAGTCTGCACCAGGTTCCCTACGGAGGGTAATCAGCTTGTCATACAGGCCCTGAAAAAATTGTTCCTTGTTACAGTATGCCTGGTAAAAATAAATGTTCAATAAATATTTTGAATAAGATCAAACATGTGAATTCATGAATGGATGAGTCAAGATAGGTTTGGTGTTATCAGTGCCTGATGAAGAAGAGACTGTTTGCTTGTCTGTTTGTTTGAGACAGAGTCTCATTCTGTCACCAAGGCTGGAGTGCAATGGCATGGTCTCGGCTCACTGCAACCTCTACCTCCCGGGTTCAAGTGATTCTCCTGTCTCAGCCTCCTCAGTAGCTGGGATTACAGGCACCCGTTACTAAGCCTGGCTAATTTTTATATGTTTAGTAGAGACAGGGTTTCACCACGTTGGCCAGGCTGGTCTCAAACTCCTGAGCTCAGGCAATCCACCCGACTCAGCCTCCCAAAGTGCTGGGATTACAGGCATAAGCCACCATGCCCGGCCAAGAAGAGACTGTTTTAATGAGTTCTCTAAATGAATGCTGTCTCCACATGGGCCTGCTACACATGGAGAAAGCAATGTAAGCAACAACAAACAGCGCATTATCTTCCGCTTCAAGCCACCAATAATATTAATTAGACCTGCAGCTGGTAGCACAAGCATAATAAAAAACAGTCTTCAATTTCTTATATAAGACAAATAAGCCACTTATTTTTAATAACCATATTGCTATTTAATCTTGGGATGAACTTTACTTCTTTGGAGTGAAAGGCACTTTTTTGACAGCAAATTCAGTTGTCAGCCTACATATTTTTATATCCATGGAATTATAGGAGTTTAACTTCCGGAAAACTTATTCAGTCACAGCCTGGTTCATTTTCACCCATGCCTTGAAAAACATGTCAAATCTTATTGTATTGAATGGTAGGAAGGCAATGACTCTATTAGTTAACCTGGCCACTAGTTACAGCTTAGAAATATTTATGTTCTAGATAGCTGCCAGTCAACTCTCATTCTTCCTAATAAAGGGCATCAGACAATTTTAAATGGTGGAAAACCCAAGAATCAGTTACAGAGCATTTGTGTGAGCTTTTAAGGTTTATTTATTTATGACACAAGGTCTTGCTCTGTTGCTAAGGTTCATGTATTTATTTTTTTTACTGTTTTCTTCTGTCACACAATATGTCCATGCAAAGGTGCATGTATTTAAATGTGCAGAGGTGTGGCACTCTTAGAATTCTTTTAAATAAAATAGACAAAACACATAATGAAGATCTGATGCAGGAGGAGTTGGAAATTTATATCACATATTTTTCTTACCAGTACCTAGACTGTTCCCCCACCTCTCCTTTGCCAAGCTATAGTTCGGCCAAGTCACCACTTAGAAAGAAGCAGGCTTCTTTTATGTTATTTGTGCTTCTGTTGAGCACATTCAATATTGACTGAGCAATGTACTTGGTCCTAAGGGGCAGATATGAAAAAGACAGAATGTCTGCCCCTGCTGGGGAAGCCTACAAGGAAGTGCTGAGCAGGTGCAGCTGGGATGGGTGTTTCCAGCTAAGACACAGAGTGTGATGCATTGTGTGTAAATGGACGGGATTTGGTTAGAACCGCAGAAGTGTGTGGGGACTGAGAGGGCCAAAAAAAGCAGACAGGGCACAGTCATGTGGGGTCCTAAGTCTTATCCTGAAAACATCTGGAACCGTCGAAGGATTTGGGGAAGTGGAGTGATATATATGTTCAAATACGCAATTTGGAAGGATCCCTCTCGGAGCAGTGAGGAGTTTGGACTGGAGCAGGGGAAAAAGCAGAGGCAGGGACACTAGGTACAGAGAAGGTCACAGAAACATAGATGAAAGCTGAGAGGAGGTTGAACCAAGATAGTGTCTGTGGGTACAGAGGTAAATGGGGGGCAACTTTTGGCCTAGAGAGTGTAACTATTTTTATTCAAAATACCTTTTGCTGGTGGCAAGCACCAAACGGAAGTAAGCAAGACAGGAGATGGTAAATGATGGCTTAATTTTGGTAAATTCTCTGGAAAATCTCAGTAGGAATTTGATGAAGTTCATCTCAGATAATTTGAGGTATGAATGATCCTAAGTAGAAATGCAGATGTGTGCTTCTACGTAAAGTCAGGGGCTAATAATTACATTAGTAATTTTTCATTTTAATGAGGCTATGTCTGCACCCTGGCCACCAACTGAAAACTTTGCTCTGCTGTTAGGCTCACGTTTTCCACTGGAGGGGATGGGAGGCCAGTTACGCTTTGATCTATGTTCACAAGTTCCTCTCCATTTAATACAGATTCCTTCCTTCCTTCCTTCCTTCCTTCCTTCCTTCCTTCCTTCCTTCCTTCCTTCCTTCCTTCCTTCCTTCCTCCCTCCCTCCCTCCTTCCCTTCCTTCCTTCCTTCCTCCCTCCCTCCCTCCCTCCTTCCCTTCCTTCCTTCCTCCCTCCCTCCCTTCCTTCCCGC
>NW_016806417.1:1301628-1332724 GCF_001698545.2 Rhinopithecus bieti
CCTCCCTCCTTCCTCCTCCCTCCTTCCCTTCCTTCCTTCCTTCCTCCCTCCCTCCCTCCCTCCTTCCCTTCCTTCCTTCCTTCCTCTTTCTCTCTTTTTTTCTTCTTTCCCTTTATTCCTTCTTTCCTTCATTCCCTCCTTCCCTCCTTCCTTTCTTTCTGTCTTTCTTCCAGTTGGGAAAAGTATGTCTTTTGGGAATGCAGTAACAATTACATTAAAATGTTTTTACACACACATAAATGTAATGCTAGCCACACATTCTGTGGCTGTTTGATGTGCTGCTGAAAGTTATCTGCCTGTTGGATTTAATTAATCATCTCAAAAATATCTAGGATCCTGCACCTACACAGGTAAGCACGGAGAAATTCTAAAACGACTTTCATCTTAGCAGCTAGAGGGTTTGCTGAATCACTCCCAAATGATTCCTTGATGAGGACCCCTTTCTTCCTCACGTTGCTCCTTCTCCCCATACACAGTGGCCTCAGTGGAGGGAGGTGTTCTGTGGCAGTGGAAGTGTTTGAGTAGCTACACTCTCCCTGCCCCAGCAAGATGCTGAGTTCTATCAGTCAAAATCTACCCTGTAGCAATCACCATCAGCACTTTCCGTTATATGCTCCTCTCAACTCTGGGAGGAAGACAATAGCCTTGCCTCATCTGTGTCCAATGCGTTGGCAGGCTATGTATATCTATACATGTATCATTGAGCATGGTGGCCCCGGTGCTTGCATCACAGCCCTTCGACTCATGTCTGTTTTCAGTGACAGCTTGTCTGGTTTCAGATTCACCCACCTTAAGTGTGTACCATGCGTCTCCACTTTCTGTTCTGAGGCCTCCTCCTCTCCATGGTAAAATGCATTATCCTCAGAGACAGCCTTCACTCCATATGGGATAGGAGCTGGCAGACAAATGGCCCAGCCTCCCAGAGGCACTCTACCCTGCTAAGGAGGTCTCCCAGGGCTCGAGTCTCTGCCGTGCTCAGCAACCCCTCCATGACATACCTGTAGGTTGGCTTTTCTTCATTCTGTGTCACCCTCAGATGGCATCCACAATTTCCAAAGAAACCACTGTATCACGTCCTTGTCTCAGGCTTTGTTTCTGGAGGAAACTCTATTAAAACAAAAGCTATGTCTGGTACCTAGTAGGTCCTCCACAAAAGTAAGTTCTCAACCCCTTCTTCTTCCCATTGTAAAAATGAGGACACTGAGGCCCAGGGGTTCTGAGTAACTTGTCCAAGACCACACAGCCTGAGACCCACAAAGAAGTCAAATTGAAGGCCTCTTTCTGGTGGTTTACATCTCAAAACCTGCCTTTTGCTCTGTCCTGAACAAACCAATGAGGACCCCTAGTGGCATGAACAGAATGGACATGCAGGAACTGCCGATAGTGCCTTTGACCAGCCTGACCCTGATTCTGGGAGAAGTCTAGCCTTGCGAGTCAGCAACAGGTTCCTAATTAGGCTTCCTCCCCGGTAGTCCTAAAACCATGGAGGCTGTCCCATCAGATGATATTTCTCTTTCTTGTAGCGGAAAGAGGAGCATCTTATTCCTAGGTTTTCAGGGAGGCTCTCTCTCTGAATGTCAAAGCTCCCTTTGCTGGTCTGGACCATGTCTAGCTTCTCCGGCATCAGACAATTGCTTTGTCAATTTCTGAAGTGAGGGAGATCCCTGTCTACCTGCTGGAGCATCAGCGAGGGGCAGGGAACAGGTCTACATGGAAACAGTATTCAGACAATAGGGCATTAGCTGAGGACCCAACTGCCTTGTGTTGGAGCATCCTCCCACCAGGGTAGGCACAGAAACCCACAGGCCTCCTGGAGTGCAGTTCATTTACAGAAACCATCATCTCATTTCTGCTCCTTTCAGAAACCTTTGCAGCCCACAAACATTCATTCAAGAGATGCTTGATGGGTGTCTTTGTCTTCAACATGCTCACACCTTTCAGCCCCCACGAAGTCAACCATATGTTCCTAATGAGCAACCGGTGTTTATTATAACAGGGTCCCTTTATCGTGCATGCCCTGTAGCCAACTGTGTCACACTCTCTTCTAAGAAGCTTGGGTATGTGGAGTCATTGTTCTGGGCAGGCTGGATCAAGAGCTACCGGAGGTTATGCAGTGTCGAGGAAACAGATGGAACAGATGGGGACGCTGTGGCAGAGCACAGACCCAAGAGTAGAGCCAACGGGTGCTGGACCAGCCGCACAGGGTGTGGGAGTGAGAAGGAGGCAGAATTTGGCTTTACTCATCTTTTTTCCCAGCTGGTGAAGCCACCTTCTTCTCCTTTACCTGCTTCCTACCTAAGGTATAACTCATGTGCCAGAAGTCCAGGCTCCCCTAAATGCAGGGCAATCCCCCAATTCCTCCTCCTCTAGGACTGCCTGCTTAGAAGAAAGACAGCTTGCAGACGTATAACTTGGGGGAAGCATAAAACAAAATAAGCTAAGTACAAAGGGCAGATATGAAACAGATTTTTTTCAAGGCTCCAACTGTGGTAGATATTATAAGCAGAACAGATTTCATATGGAAGACATTGACAAGGAATAAACATAGCACCCAAAGCTAGCGTTTTCAAGGATTTGCTTCTTTGAACATAAGGGCTTTTAAAAAATCACATTTTATCAAACAATGAGCAGCAAAATCTCTCCCCAAAATGGCAAAGGCAGATCAAACCCAGGTATGGGTTACCTGTATTTGCGGGAACTGTTTCAGAAATCCCATTTCAATTTGCTATGAAAGCACGTGTTGCCCTGGCTTTCTAATCTATGTTGAAAGCTCAAAGGTTAAAGAGACTTGGCTGAATTTGTCTTAAGATATAGCCTTTGTTCTGATTCAATCATTTATTTGAATTTAATATTTTAAAGGACACTTCAAACAGACTTCACAATGCGCTGTTACCATCCGGGCCATATTTATTGTTTAATATTTAACTGGGGAGATTTGTCAAAACCCTTAAGAATTAATGGTTGCAAACTTGTGGAGTTAAAAGGCTTGTGGAGGAAACTATTTGCTAACAACGGGAGAAAATGGCCCTGCAGACTGGGCCACCAGAAGGCAAATACACATTTGGGGGTCTAGTGGCCTGGTGAGCCCAGCTACCCAGAAAGAGCAGGAGGTGCAATTGCCTTTAAATAAATATTCTACTGTGCTTAACTTCTGAACTATAAAGCTCAGCTTGCACCTTAAGAAGAGAGGTGAAGGTGAGAGCAAAGCAAACTGTTATTCCAGGCCTTCTACAAACACACATAAGAGAGTCCCAGGGCTCAGAAATGAACCAACTGCATTGAAATGCACCTCTGACTAAATGGCCTTAAGACCTGGAGAAAAACATTTTTGCTCATCAGGATCCATGGATGTCGTCTATATTTTATGATATCAAACATCAAGAGGAAAATGAGAAACCTAAGTATCTATATATAGGTGAATGGATCATGTTGCAGAGACAACATATCAGGGTGGTTTACTGAATTTATTCATTCAGATATTTCTGTGCTCTGTAGAGCAACAAAGCTGTTGGGTGGGATTTTTCATAGCTCTTTATGTCCTTAACAGTGTGGTCCAATCATTTCAGTTAAGTGTCCCGACTATGCAGATTCCTATGAAAATAAAAATGGGTGATAATCTGTTCACTAGAGCCGAGAAATGTTATAGACTATTTTACAGACATAGTGCCGACCACCAGACTGAGGAATTGAATGCCTAGGCTGAAATTTTCAGCAGGAAAAAAATATATTTTCCTGTGAAGAAGGCAAACCACCAGCAGAGCCCCATGAATACCCCAGACTGACAAGTACTGGGGCTGGGGCCAAGGGTGGGCCACAGGAACAAATCTCAATTTTCTGAATGATGCCATAAAATAGTGTAGCTTGTAGTCTACACTCCTCGCTCTCAGCATGTACTTGGCCAGGTGGGGCACAAAGCCAACCTGGAGCAACTATAAATGACACTAATAGGGATCATGATGGCCTGGGGGTCTGTCTCCCACCTCTAATCTGGAGTCGCTAGGGCCTCTAGGCAGGAGTGAGCAACACAGCTGTCAGTAGGGTGAAAAAACCACCCTGCCAGTGGCGTCAGGAAGTGTGAATGGAACTGACAATGGCGTCATTGCTGCTGCCTGGGCTGCACATGGCAGGCCAGGTACTAAGTGAAACAGAGAGCCATGGGCAGGCAAATGCTGCTCCAGAATGCAAAATCGCTTCTGGCTATATTTCCCACTCTCTCTTCTCAAGCATCTGGAACCTTTATCTGCCAAAAATAAAACCACAGAAAATATAAGCTGCTTTCATTTCTTTTTTGTCTGGAACTAAAATACATGTGAAGAGGGATTTATAAAATTGCCAACAATGCCATAACAACACTTTAAAATAAACAAGCATCCATCTCTGCTCCCACCCGCAAGGGTGAAAATTCACCAGACATGTGAAAAGATTCACTTGACCCAAAGAAGCAGCAGAGTCAATTTCCCAAAACAATATAGATTATTGGCAAGAAACTTAAAAACTGTATTTTTGGAGTTGCACTCTAAATTTGGTATATTTCAGCATTGCATCTCTGCAAAAGAAAATCTACTTCCAGGAGTGGATGCTTTCAGGTGAAAAATAGAATTTTCAAATATAAAAAGGCAAGGGAAGTGGTAAACAGCAGAATAGAAAGTGCAGAAAACTGAATTCATGAATTGAGAATCCAGCTTTTGAGCTTCTCCCAGAGATCAATGTAAAAGGACAAATATGGGACATAGGATATGCAGAAAGACCAATGACATGGATGATAGATCCACAAGACACAACGTAAGTATGGTGAGAAAAATGTGAGAAAATAGAAACATGCAGGAAGCAATTCTCTAATATAAATATAACAGCAGAAAGATTCCTGTGATGAAAAAAAATACGAGGTGAATCTGGGTTTCATGGTTCCATTACACAGATAGTGAAGAATGGCACATACCACACAAATTTATTTATGCAGCTGTATTTGAAAGACAAAGAAAAACAACCTATACATAGTCAGGCATCAGTGATTTTCTGTTGCTGTTGTTAATGGTAATCTAGTTAAAAAAAATTCAGATTAAAACTCAAAGGCAGAAAATAAGTGGGAGAAATAGGTAAAATAATTTGAAGAAAACTTAAATTGTGAGCCATTTGTGTTTGAAGACAAGAGAAAGTTTTTTTCTGCCATGAAAGGGCTAAAAGTGTTTATCATTCACCTACACTTTCTGAAAAATGTCCTCACAAAAGTACTAATAGGAACAGGGGGCAGCAAAATTCTAGGCAGAAAAGGGGAGGTCTTTGACAAAAGCCCCACCTTCAAACCCAAAGGCCTGAAACTGCCGCTTCCAGTGAAAACTTCTATCCCTGTTTTCCTGCTTGAATGTTGCCTTTTCCTAAATTACCCATAGCCTGCCCTGCCCCGCACCCTGTGCCTATAAAGACCCCAGGCTCAGCTGGCAGAGAGGAGAAACAGCTGGATGACAGGGACTATGGCTGGACATTGGATAGAAGTGATTTGACTTCAGAGGGACAGCTTGATGGCATAACTCGAGAAAAGAATCCAGCCAGAAACGGCCGCACTCCAGGGGAAGATTACCTACCTCCCGTCCCCTTTTCAGCTCCCCTTCCCACTGAGAGACACTTTCACTGGCAAAAAAATTCCCTGCATTTAGCATCCTTCAGTTTATTTGTGTGACTTCTTTTCTCCTGGATGCTGGACAAGAGCTCGGGAGCCACAAGTGTGGATACAAAAGGCTGCTACACTGGCCCTTTGCCCTCACTGGCAGAGGGCAGCTGCCTCACACGGGTAGAGGGCTCACTGAGCTGTTCATACTTAAGCCGTCCACGGACGGCAGAGCTAAAAGGGCACTGTAACACGCCTTCTGGGGCTTCCAGAGTTGCAGACACCCTGCCTTGACTCTGCGGCAGGGCCTGCATGGAATTCGCTCCTGCCAGCACCCAAAAGCACTTGCTCTGGCTCCTGCACCCACTCACCTGTGCACTCCCTCCCACAGTGGGTGGAATGCAGCAGGTCTGAGTGAGTGGAGTTTGATCCCACTGGCACTGAAGGGGCCTGCCAATTCCAGTGCTTGTGCACTCCAGTTCCCGCTTCGTTCGCTCACCTGCTCCCTACCGTAAGGAGTTGAGAGCAGCGGGCTGAGTAAACAAGACAACCTACAACCCTGTCGCTAGTCCCACAAAGGAGTCAGGGAAATACCCTGGTTCAGTATTTCAGTTCACTGACAAAGGTACCAAAATAAAGAATTTAAATATATGTAAAATGTTGTTTGAAAGAAATGACAATGAGCAATGAAAATAGTAAAGTTCAGAGTTAATAGCTGAATAACCACTAACATAATTATAAACAATGCAAATGTCAAGCATTATTCTTGGAAGAAGAGATACAAATTTTATTTCAAGAAATGAACCTGAAAGCCCTAAATTATTTAAACATCAACTGACAATTGGAGATAAAAGGTGACAGTAAAAGCAGGAAAAGTAGGGGTGGGGAAATAAACAGAATTGAATTAAATCCTAATGCAAAAAAAAAAAAATCCTAATGCTGATAGACAATTATTGATTCAAATATTTTCAGTAAAATTGTAATGACCACTAGAGAACAATAAGAACTCTGTAGCCCTTTCAAACCATTAGTGGAAAGAGATGTTAGCAACAAAAATAAAGTAAAAAAGAAGATTAAGACCAAAATAGGATGATATATAAATATCAAATAATTGAATCGAAAACAATTCAAAATGTCCCATAACATGGACTAGTTGGATAAATTATAGACTATCAGCACAACTGAATACTCTGTAGCCATAAAAATGATGTGCATTTTGAAGGAAATGACACCAGTAAGTGACAAACACATACTTCATTTTATCTTTGAGAAAATAATCTCCAAATTGTGTTCATATCAAAATATAAAATAGAAGTAAGTTTCACCGAGAAAGATGGGGGTGGGGCATGGAAAACACTCTTTGATCTTTGATCCACAAGCACTTACTGAGCACATGTGACCTGGCAGCACTGTCTTTGCAAACAAGGTATATACCAAGGAATGTATCACTTACAGTTCATTAGCATACACTGAAATATGATAAGAAAGAAAAGGCATTTCAGAGAGATGAGTTTGGCTTTAGGTAAGTTATGCTGGAAATGAACACAGATCATTTAAGAATGGCTTTCAAAAGCTCAGTGGGTGACCACAAACATGGTGCTAAAACACCCAGTGGCCAGTTACCCTGAAGTAGTCAGTGGCTGTTGAAACTTTGGGGAGAGACTGGACTCACGAAGGAAAGTTTAAGGACAGTAGAGAAAGAAGATGAAATGAGAGCCCTGGAATCCACTCCTGCGTGGAGTGGAAAGAAGAAACAGAAGGGAGCCTCCTAGCTGGTCACACAATGGTAGTATTATCCAGAGAGGGAGTGAGGATTTGGGCACATTGGTAGGCTAACCAAGTACTTACAGTTCAGCCTGTCAGCCACCTTCTCAGCTGGAAGCTCTCCTGCTCTTGGACCTTGGTGCCATCTCTCACTTTTGTGCCCCACAATCCAGCTGGCCATTTGCTCCGGTTACTGCGTGCTCCCTTTTCCCCACCCCTGATGCTCTTGTCTCTTATTGTCTCCTTCAGTTTAATTCCTTGGTTTGTCTTCTCACTTTCCATCACCCACACCTCTTTCTTTTTCCTATTCTGCACTTAGGGCACTTGATTAATTTGGGGGAATGAAGTTAATCGTTGTTCCTATTCTTAAATGCATTATATACGTGAATGGTTCTGAAACTTCAGAAAACTTCAAAGACACTTGAGGAATACTCATATGCACAAAGAAGGAAAAGCATAATGGACTCTTATTGATGACTAATATTTGTATAGTCCTATACACAGTGCTTTCACAATGGTGATTTTCTTTTACCCCCAAAATAATTACCTACAGTGGTGAAAATGAAAACAATAATGAAAACGCTGAGGACAGTGACACATGACAATGCTAAGGATTCTTCGTGAATGATCTCATTTATTCCTCACAAACTCCCTATGAGGACTGGAGCATTATTATCCCCACTTCGTAGATGAGAACACTAAGGAACCAAGACTTAGAGAACTTGCCCAAGCAAGGGTGTCAGGAGGAGGCACAGTCATGGTAAGTCATGGTAAGCGAGTGAACTGGTATGTCCTCTATGGAGGGGGGGCTTTGCAGTGTTTCAGAGTTTAATGTATGTATCCTTTGATCCAGCAATTTTATTTCTAGGTATCTGTCCTACAGGTCTACCTCCACATAGACAAAATGTTGTATATACAGAGACGTTAATTGCAAAGCAGCAGAAAATTGAAAGCAATTTAAAATGTCCATCAATTGGTGGCTGATACAAATACATTCCTATGTTCTCATACAATGGAAAACATGCAGGCTTAACAGCATCAAAATAGCTCGGCATGTACTGATACGTTAAGGTTAAAAAAGTTAGATTCAGAATAGAATTATGGTACACTATGATTTGTGTGTTGGGGAATATATATTATTTAGAAATATAGTGTCTACCTCTGGAAGGATACAAAGAAGTTAGTTGTTGCCATTGGGGAAGAGAACAGAGAGGGCAGGGGTCAGGGAAGGAGACTCGCTTTTGTTTTTTTTTGTTTGTTTGTTTGTTTTGTTTTGTTTTTTTTGAGACAGAGTCTTACTCTGTCGCCAGGCTGGAGTGCAGTGGTGCGATCTCGGCTCACTGCAACCTCCGCCTCCCAGGTTCAAGTGATTCTCCTGCCTCAGCCTCCTGAGTAGCTGGGATTACAGGCACCCACCATCATGCCCAGCTAATTTTTTTATATTTAGTAGAGACGGGATTTCACCATGTTGATCAGGCTGGTCTAGAAGTCCTGACCTTGTGATCCGCCCGCCTTGGCCTCCCAAAGTGCTGAGATTATAGGCGTGAGCCACCATCCCCGGCCGAGACTCGCTTTTATTGGATACCTTATAGGCTTTTTGAATTTTGTACCATGTACATGTGTCCTACATTCTAATCTTTCAAAAAGTTAGAAAGTAAATAATTTGTTTGTAAATAATAAAAAATGAAGACCTAAAGCCATGAAGAGAGCAGTTGCAGGGTGAGGAACCAGTGCTGAGCTGCCTGACTGCAGAGCCCTGGCTCCACCATCGCATTCTTCATACACTCATTCCTCTTGCTTTTACAGATAAGGAAACTGACTTGAGGAAGTTAAATAGTTTGCTCAAAATCACAAAACCAGGAGATGGGCAAGCCAGAGACTGAGGGCGGCTGTAAGGATAGCAGTTTCCTCTTATTGCTCAAACATCTCATGCCCCAGTAGTAAGGCAAGACCACAAGGAAGTCAAGTAGACATTTAGTTTAGAGAAAATGGAAATGAAGGATAGAAATGAAGAGACATTTAACATGTGAGAATTTAAATCTGAACCACCACATTCTCACTCCTCTCATCTCCTAAACTTTTTTGTTTGTTTGTTTTGTTTTAGGGACAAGCTCTCCCTCTATCACCCAGGCTGGAGTAAAGTGGCACCATCCTAGTTCACTGTAACTCCTAACTCCCGAGCTGCATCTATCATCCCACCCCAGCCTCCCAAATAGTGGGGACTACAGGCATGTGCCACCACACCTGGCTATTTTTTAACTTTTATGTAGCAACAGGGTCTCACCGTGTTGCCTAGGCTGGTCTTGAACCCCTGGGCTTGAGTGATCCTCCCACCATGGCCTCCCAAAGTGCTGGGATTACAGGTGTGAGTCATTGTGCCTGGCCATCACCTCGCAATCTTGACACATACCCAACAATAAAGGCAATACTGGACACAAGTAACAGTTACTGTCACTATAACTCGACGAGAGTTTTTAAGGCTTCAGCCATTCACTCTTTCATTCATATATTCATCCATTCATTGTGGAATATTCTATCTGGGCAAAGAACTAGGAACACAGAAGTAAATGAGACTTAGGGTCTTATCTTCAAAAAATCCACAGTCTAATTGGGAGAGATGTTTCTCACACATCACATGCATGTCACACCATCCCTCACAGTGGGCAGCTGGGAACATAGTAAGTCTCCAACAAGAATTTGTGGAATAAATAAATCTGAGTGTGCATCACTGCTAGCTATTGTGAAAGACTGTTTCCTAACCTCTTCTACCAGCAACTCCTCACCTCCCTGTTTCCAACCCCCTCCTACCATTCCACACCCCTTTGATGTATCCCAAAACTGATAAAACTTTTACTCCAAGGTTATGAAGAGCAAGATGATAACTTTAACTTAAAACAATAACAACAACAAGAAACCCTGAAAACATTTGCTCCCAAGCTATCATGTTCCAGCAAAGAGATTTGATTCCCTCTCTATATTCTCATTTTATTTATAAGTGTTTTGCTGCAAAGTGGGTGAACTGCCGAGCTCCATGTCACAGCCTGCAGCACAGCAGACTGGCTTTTTCTGAAGCTCATAATGTGATAATTAAATTGCTAACAGGCACCTTAGTGATGGCATTTGCAGAAGATGTGAAAGCTCTCTCACAGTTGCACCTTTCTGTAGAGGACTTGTCAGTGGAAGCACAGTGATCAGCTCACGATTTCCTTTTTTTTAATATACTTTCTTCCATGAGTACATTAAATTTTTATGTGGAGTGAAATGGGACAGGACTTGTTTCCCTTCCACTGCACAATGATTTATTACCCAAAAAAGACCGCAGAACTAATTAGCAGAGTAATTAATTAATATAAATTTGCATATTTGCATTTGCAATTAGTGCAGCCGACTGATTAGTCTGAAAATGAGAAGTTTGACTCATTAGATGTTAGTGTCTGCTGGACCAGAAAGCGGCTGCCAGATGAGGCGGAAAAGGGTGGAATAAGCATGTGTGTTTCTTTTGTTAGAAGAATGGAGAATATGCTCAAATATCTGGGGCCAGACATCAGGGTTTGCAATTTAAAAAAAATAATAAATTATTTGCTTCCATTTCTGCTACTCAATGTTCCTTGCCCTTTTGCCTACAGCAAGTTATTCCAACCAACCCTGGAAGCCATTGCACCCCTGAGAGCAGGCTCCTCCTATTCCCTAAAGGCAGAGGGGTCTCTCTTGTTTGTGGACGAGCAGAAAATCTGTCCTGGTTTGATGTCCCAGGAATTTGACTCTTGCACCCAATTCAGTGGTTCTGTCAAAACAGTTCTCTAGTGCTGATGAGGACCCTCAGGGGACTCTCATAGAGTAGACTACCTTCCCTTCAGGGGCTTCTCCTGATTGCAGTCTCTTTGTTCCTCCAGCTGATTACTGAGCTCAAATCTCTCATATCCAGTTGACTGAGTGAATCCATTTCTGCAGAATGACACAGGGCAGATAAACTATAAATATACACACAGACATGCAGATACACAGACATCAAATAACAAACATCCAGCACCCGGAGTAAAATGAGGGATTTACTCAAAAATGTTCAGGAAGGTTGAGGAAAAATAAGAAATGGTGTCTTGATTTGACTTCACTGGATCTATTTTCAAGTTAAGAATTCACATCAAATTAGGAGAGAGTCTGACTTATTATGAATGCTTTCTTTAGTAATAAGTAATACATTTAGTCTAAAGTCAATCCAAAAGACAAATAAGATTATTATCATTTGTTCTCTTAACATTCTTTCTAAAAATGAAATTAATTGTATTATTTTCCTTGATGTTTGTATACCATTTATAGATGCCAAAAGAAAATTTTGAAAATATGTCATATTGGCTCAATGCATTAGATTCTTTGTAGATGAAAAATTACCACTGAGTTTTGTTAATTTAAAAAATAACTCTCTAAAGTATGAAATTAGGTATGTTGTGGATCACTTCATTTCTTCAGGATCTGGAAAGATTTTAGAAAGAACATGAACATGCCCTTCTCTTAACAAAGTCAGAGTGGTGCCTTTAGTCATTATCCCATCCCTTCCTTTGCATTATATTGCCTAGGTCCAAATGACATGAAATGCCTCCCATCGCACTGAATCCTAAGCCAGGAACTCTGCACTGCATATTCCAAGAGGTACCAATCCCATAGTTGTCCTACCTGTCCTTCAAACTTCACCCTGACCTCACCTCTCTCATTGACCACAGAGCAAGTTCCTTCCTCCATCCTTTGTCCTCCCAAGCACCTTGTTCTTGACCCTGACACCGCTTGCCAGGAAGTCTTACAGCCATTTCTGGAGATCTTTACTTCACTTCTTAGACTGGAAACTTTTTGGACATAGCTATCTTATATTTGCATCTTTATATCCCACAGCCTAGCACACTGCCTGGTACATAGTAGATGATAAATAATGCTTGTTGAATCACTGCATGAATGAATTAACAAAGGGATTTATCGTTTGACTAGAGAATAAATTCATCTAGGGAGTTGCCTACAAGAAAAAAAAAGCAGCTACAAAACACACACACGAGGAAATGTGTAACTCAAAATGAGTTGAGTAAAATGAGAGAAAACTAAAATGACCAGTGGATCAGTGTAGTCCCCGGTTTGAACTTTTACTTGGGATTAGATTTTGGGTTAGGATTAGGGAACCATGGACTTCATTTATTTTGGATTTTTTCTTGTCTCAGTGCTTTGCATAAGAAGAGTTCCTGGTGCTTAACAATTGCTCAATAGATGTTAAAATTTTAATTCCTTGTCATTTTACAAGAAAACACTTACTATTCACAAATTTTTTTGAGGCGGAAGTCTGGCTCTGTCGCCCAGGCTGGAGTGCAGTGGCACAATCTCCACTCACTGCAAACTCCGCCTCCCGGGTTCACGCCATTCTCCTGTCTCAGTCTCCTGAGTAGCTGGGACTACAGGCACCCGCCACTAAGCTAATTTTCTTTTCTTTTTTTTTTTTTTTTTTTTTTTTTTTGTATTTTTAGTAGAGATGGGGTTTCACTGTGTTAGCCAGGATGGTCTCGCTCTCATGACCTCGTGATCTGCCCGCCTCAGCCTCCCAAAGTACTGGGATTACAGGCGTGAGTCATCACATCCGGCCTGCCTGAATGTAATTTTTAACCATAACTTAAAGCTTTCATTTAACTAACAGCCCTGAAAGAATTGGAACTGGTGAGCAGGACTAAAAACCAAGGTAAAATATTTAGTGGGAAGGCACAAGGCTTAATGTGATATTGGAACCCACATTTAAAGGACACAAGTGTTTATTTTGGTCCTTTATCAAGTATTTCTTTTGTTTATTTGTTCTACTATCATTCATACAGTCTTCCTAAGTGAACCCTGGTCATGTTCTACTGTGCCTAGGCAGGCATCTAGCATAGCACCTGCAATGCAGTAGCATTTGATTAAGGTAAAATCAATTTTGATAAGACTACCAGGAACTTCACTTAAATGTTACTTCAGTCTAGTATCCTTGATATTAATGTCACCATGTTTCATTAAAACACACACACACACACACACACACACACACACACACACACACACACACACACACACACACACACACACACACACACACACACACACACACACACACGGGGAAGATTCTGGGTTATAAACCCTTTATGATGTGTGGCAAGTTTTTGTCCACACATCATACTACACTGGTAATTGCTCAGTCATTTATGTATTTGTTGCTCTGTCTGTTTTAAATTTACCTCCAAGAAGATTTAAGGTAGCAATTGAATTGAACATTTTTATATCCTTTGTAAAGCAATTCACCATCTAAAAAGATAGATTCCTTACTTCCTAACTGTGCCGTAATACATATGATGAAATATATGTTTATATTTGTCTTCCGTAAACTGCATGGTTTATTTTCTGGAAAATTATCGGATATACTGAGAGGATACCAGCAAGGATAATAGATGGTAATACCTTCTGTCTTTATCACTGGAATAGAGGGAAAATAAAGTCAGATCTCAGAGGATGCACAGTAAGAACAGTTGTAATTGTCCATTGCATATTTGCTTGTTGAGGAAATGAAGAGGGATTTTTATATTCCTCTGAAAACAAATTAGGACTTGTTTATCCATTTAGTCATTTCCAAATGAGACATGAAAATATAAGGACTCTCACACCTGCAAGCCCCAACATGAAATTTTGGTGCAAAGACCTCGTTGTTGTTTCTGATTTCTTATTCAGACAGTGGCCAGAAATAAAAGAGGTTTAGTTGTGTGGATTGTTCTTTGTATTTGGGAAGTAATAAGCCAAAGGTGACATACAGCTCTGGAAACAGCGGAAACTTTTTTGCACCCTAGTAACATAAACACTGATTTTTATTTTTATTTTTTTTTGAGTCGGAGTTTTGCTCTTGTCACCTAGGCTGGAGTGCAATGGCACGATCTCAGCTCACTGCAACCTCCACCTCCTGGGTTCAAGTGATTCTCCTGCCTCAGCCTACTGAGTAGCTGGGATTACAGATGCCCGCCACCATGCCGGGCTAATTTTTGTATTTTTAGTAGAGACGGGGTTTCACTATGTTGTCCAGGCTGATCTCGATCTCCTGACCTCATGATCTGCCTACCTCTGCCTCCCAAAGTGCTGGGATTATAGACATGAGCCATCGCGCATGGCCCCCTCCTTTTTTTGTTTTTTAAAGAATCATTCCAGATCATTAGTCTATTTGGTGAATTAAACACTTTGGTTATTTTAGCAAAACACATTTCAGACTTTTTAACATTTTTTGAAAAGGGAGGCACTTATACCCCTTGCGGCACCCAAGTCTTCGACAACTGTATCACCTCTGTGGTTTATGCGTCCCTAGAATACTCACTGGCAGGCAGGATCCTTCTGACCACAGACCTTTAACATTTAAAATAGTATTTTGTGAATTCATCCTCTCTCTATCTTTCACAAACTATAAGGTTTAATAGCGATTAACACTAGACCACAGCACTTTCAAATTAACGATAGCCCTGCCAGTTCTAATTGGTATGCTAATTAGCCCAACCGATTCAACTAATTAAGAACATTAAACTTTTTAACAAAGGCTATCTTGCTTTGTGTGTTGTAAAATGGAATTTAAGAGGGGTGGAAAGGGGTAGAGATGATGGGAGGAAGGCGGGTAAGAGCAAGCCTGGATTTCCATTGCAGACCTAGAGGAGCAGCTGTTTGGAGAGCGCAGCCTCCAGGAAGAGCCCAGGGAATGGGCTGGTGCCCTGCTTTCATGGGGTGAAGGGTCACAGCAGCTTTTGCATTCCAGAAAGGCAAAAAGTTAATGCTGCAATGCCACCCTATGGTCCCTAGGCCTGCTGAGACTCCTGATAAGTGGCATTAAAGGACAAGCCATCCCTGTGTTCGTTCACAATGAAGTGGAACCATAAGCCATCCAGCTTTATGTACAGTGTGACCTTTGTTACAATGAGGCAGCTTGGAGCTGCATAACTAAACCTCTCTGCAATTTCAAGATGTGTTTAACTGAAGATCTCCTACTTTCAAAAGAACTCTGTGCGCTGGTAAATTGGCAATGGATCAGAAAGAGCAAAGTGGGCTACACTAGGGGCCCGCTGGGTTTACAGAAAACCAAAAATGTGGTATCATCCCGGCTTCTCTCTTCTGCTCTGACATCCCATATCCAATCCATCAGTATAGCCTGTGGGTTCTTCCTTCAAAATATATCTCAATTCTGGCTACTTCTCTCACTTTTTATATGGAACCCCTCTTGTCCAAGCCGCCAGGGCCAAAATTTAATGAGGTGCTCACTGCCAGAATTGTATAGCAGCACTCACTTGCATGATCCTAGGGGTGAGTGCCTCCCTAAATCTAGGACCCCAGGCACCTCACTTGCTTCATTTTCATTGTGGCCATGCAGGCACCATCATAGGCCACCTGCAATAACTTCATGACTGCCCTCAACTTTGTTTCATCTCTGGTAACCCTATTCCCCAAAGAGCAGCAGCCACGGTGAGCCTGCTCAAAGTCCTCCAGTGACTGGCCATCCACTTGGGAGAAAGTTTGAGATCCTCACTGTTGTTTACCACACCCTACAGGATCTTCAACTCGATACCTCTTTGGCAATGTCTCATATTCCTCTCTAACTTGGTCACTGCACTCCAGGCAAGAGGGCTTCCAGGGCTGAACCAAGGTGGGGGTCTGCATTGTCTAGAGAGGATTTCAAAGCATTTAAAATGGATTTCAAAAGAACTCTGTGCTCTGGCAACTTGGCTGATATAGTCTACCTGCTTTTTATAATCACCGTTTTCTAGCAATTCTAAACGAAGACGGTGATCAACTATTCCTCTTGGCAAACAAAAAACAACAACAAAAAATACCTTTTGTTGGTCTAAGTCTGTGCTGTCCAATGTAGTTGCTATTGAACACTTAAAATGTGGTTAGAGTTATTGAGAAACTGAATTTTAAATTTTATTTCATTTTAATTAACTTACATTTAAAAACCGATGCTTGATTGAACAACTGGAAAACTTTCAGAATGTTTTCTAACACCATGTGTATGTCTATTTTCAACCATAAATTTTGTGAAATCTGAAAACAAATCAAGTATTTCAGATGAAAATTTATCATACAAATGGAAATGTGCTATAATGTAAAATATATACCATATTTGGAAGACTTGGAACAAAATAAAGAATGTAAAATACCTTAATACATTTTATATTGAATATGTGTTGAAATGATGGTATTTTGGTTGCATTGGAGTAGTCAGACAAATATATTATTAAAATAAATTCTACCTTTTTGTGTTTCTTTTAACTATAACTAACAGAAAATTTTAAATTACATATGTGACTCAGATTATATTTCTATTTGAAAGTGCTGGTCTAAATTCTAAACCAGGGTATGCAAATTACTGCCTATAGGCAAAATTCAGTTCACCACCTGTTTTTCTATAGGCCGACAACGAAGAATGGTTTTATCTTTTTTAATGGTTGAAAAAAAATCGAAAGAAGAACAGTATTTTGTGATGTAAAAACTGTATGAAATTCAAATTTTAGTGTCTATAAAGTTTTATTGGAATACAGTCACTCTCATTTGTTTCTATATTGTCTATGGCTCCTTTCACATTGCAACAGCAAAAGATACCTTACCACCTGCGAAACCTTTAAATATTTACTATGTGGCCTTCTACAGAAAAAGTTAATCCACCTCTGTTCTAAAGAATTGATTCCAGCTGGGTGTGGTGGCTAACGCCTGTAATCCAGGACTTTGGGAAGCTAAGGTGGGAGGATTGCTTAAGCCCAGGGGTTCAAGGCTGCAGTGAGCTATGATCATGCCTGCCATTGCACTCCAGCCTGGGTGACAGAGTGAGATCTTGTCTTAAAAGAAAAAAAAAAAGAAAAACAACAACAAACAATTGATTTTGTTGTTGCTGTTGAGTTTTAATATATTGTTCTAAAGGGAAGTAAATTCAAAGAACTCCTAGTTGCACAGTTGGCCCCTGACACACATAGATGGAGTTACATGCCAGGCACAAGGATGCAAATTTCTAACAGGCACAGATACTTCTAGTAAGCACTAAATAAATGCCTTCCCTCGTCGTGTTCCTGCCCGCTAAAAAAGCCTCCTAAAGGGAGTATCACAGTCCAGTAGGAGAGATACTGATAAGCAAGTGGCTACAACTCCTCATCTCAAGTGTGGCAATCACGTGTTTCTAGGGGACATTTAATACAGTCTGGGGCAAGGTCTTGGTGAGCGTACCTCCAGACTGACTCAGGTATTACTGAGAGAGGCCACTATTGCAATGCCATCATTGCTTATCTCCAGTTCTGAAATTGCTAGCATATTGTGGCAGTACTTCTTAGTGGTAAATGACAGAAACTCAAATCAGAATTTTTTTAAGTTATTTTACTTCTCCTATGACTAAAAGTCTGGCACAGACCTTGCTTCAACCATGGCTTGATCCAGATGCTCAGGAATGCCATCAGAACCCTCTGTACATTCTTCTCAGTAAGCCCACCTTCAGGAGTGGCCGAGATGCCACCTGCAGCTCCATCCAGGCTGATGTCCTTCTTGCTCGACAACTTCAGAGAAAAGGAGGCCCCTTTCCCAATAGTCCCATCAAAAGCCTGGGGCCAACTTTTATGGGGCTCACTGGGGATCCAGGCTGATCCGCAACCAATGGCTTCATCCAGAGGATGAACTTTGTTGACTGGCCAATGCTGGGCCCTGTGTCTAATCTATCAGCAAGGGACTTAGCCCCACAGAAGGCATGTGCGCTAAAAGTACAAGAGGGCTCATAAAGAACATTTTCCTCCAAATAGGAAGAAACAGACCCTCGGCATGCAGAAACAGCTACCACAAGTAAGCAAAATTCAAAGCAATAAACCAACAGTAGTCTAGAAACTTAAGAAAAAAACTAAAGCTGTGATTTGTTCAATAAGACCAGCCTCTTTTACATCATTCAGAAGTTGTGATTAATCAGATAACTGTTTATTAATATTAAGAAAGCAGAAGACGCCCAGAAGATAAATTAGCAGATAAAATATGTTAGGCCACAACTTTTTTTTTTTTTAATTTACCTTCTTTGAAGCAAACACTCATATAAAACAAGTGTTATTCTAATGAGAGAATAATTGATTAATCTGACTTTTTTCACTTCTATGTGAAGTCTTCAAGAATGGTTCTAGATTTTACGCTAGCTTTTCTCTGGGTGAGTTGTAAACCATAAACAAAGGAAATGTTTCCCTTTTAAACATATTTTTTAGAGTAAATAATGATAGAGTATAACTTTTTCATCATCTTCCACTTGGCTAAGACAAAGATGAAGTGAGTGTGTCACCCACCCCGGTACAAAGGGGCATCTGTTATAAACAGACTGTTTGTGTCCTGCCCCCAGTTCATATGTTGAAGCTTGACCCCACGATGTGCTGGTATTTGGAGATTTTTGGGAGTTTGGGGGAGATAATAAGGGTTAGATTTGGTCATAAGGTTAAGGAACTTGTGAGAGTGGGGCCTTCTTAGTGGCCTTATAAGAAGTAGAATATCTTCCTCTCTTTCCCCCTCTGCACACACATGCTCAGAGTCAAGGCCATGTGAGATCAGGCAGCAGGAAGGAGGGGTCCTACCATCTGAAAGCCAGGAAGAGAGCTCTCCCCAGAAACCTAACTGAACAGCACCTTGATCTTGGACTTCCCAGCCTTCAGAACTTTGAGAAGTAAATTTGTGTTGTTCGAGTTACCCAGTCTATGATGTTTAGTCATGGCAGCCCAAGCAGAAAAAAGACAGTGTCAAAATCAAAATAAATATTTAATACAATATTTTTTATACAAAAATTCACAATGAACAAAATATCAAAAGTGTCTATGTCCCCTGGGGCCCAGTCTCGTGCCCTTGCTTCCTCTTACAAACTCTTGGTATATGAAGACACTGCTGGTGATCAGCCTCTGAAAACTCTTCTTGGGGTCTTCTAGGCAAGGGCTCTCTCAGCTTCAAGACACCGAAGGTGGCAATGCAGTAGGCTGGCTTCACAGGCTGTGACCTGTGCCTTTGAACCAGGGCTTGGCTATGACCTGTGCCTTTGAACAGGGCCTGGCTGTGACCTGTGCCTTTGAACCAGGGCCTGGCTGTGACCTGTGCCTTTGAACCAGGGCCTGGCTGTGACCTGTGCCTTTGAACACGGCCTGGCTGTGACCTGTAAACAGGGCCTGGCTGTGACCTGTGCCTTTGAACCACGGCCTGGCTTTGACCTGTGCCTTTGAACAGGGCCTGGCTGTGACATGTGCCTTTGAACACGGCCTGGCTGTGACCTGCCTTTGAACAGGGCCTGGCTGTGACATGTGCCTTTGAACACGGCCTGGCTGTGACCTGTAAACAGGGCCTGGCTGTGACCTGTGCCTTTGAACACGGCCTGGCTGTGACCTGTGCCTTTGAACAGGGCCTGGCTGTGACCTGTGCCTTTGAACAGGGCCTGGCTGTGACCTGTGCCTTTGAACAGGGCCTGGCTGTGACCTGTGCCTTTGAACACGGCCTGGCTGTGACCTGTAAACAGGGCCTGGCTGTGACCTGTGCCTTTGAACAGGGCCTGGCTGTGACCTGTGCCTTTGAACACGGCCTGGCTGTGACCTGTGCCTTTGAACAGGGCCTGGCTGTGACCTGTGCCTTTGAACAGGGCCTGGTTGTGACCTGTGCCTTTGAACAGGGCCTGGCTGTGACCTGTGCCTTTGAACAGAGCCTGGCTGTAACCTGTCCCTTTGAACAGGCCCTGGCTGTGACCTGTGCCTTTTAACCAGGGCCCACATTTGGTTTAACGCTCTGCTGTTGCCATCTTGAAATTCTTACTCGTTTTTGAACAAGAGGACCCATATTTTTATTTTGTTTTGGGCCCCAAAATTACATAGCTGGCCCTATACACCAGTTCTAGATGCCCTTCATTCATGAGAAGGTAAAATAAAGACCCCACACTGTAAGCTCCAGTTCTAACTAAACCTACTCTAGTTACAAAGGGAGACTGTAAAATACTCTGAGATAAAAAAAAGTAATCTGGATTCACCCTGCTGTGTATGAACCACCACAGAAGCCACTCAGCACAAAAAAGGAGAGGAAAGTAAATCAGTAAGGCAGATAAAAATATTCATTACACTCATCACAAATAAAGACAGATGGACCACTGGCAGAATAAGAAGCGTGTTCCGTCAAAAATTTCAGTCCTGTGAGAAACTTGGGAAAGAAGGGAAACCATTCAGCGGTCAAATAAATTTGGGACCCATTTCTATCATATCCTGCTCTTGGATCTCCTGATGTGCATTGGCAAATGGGACAATCCAAGAGAACCTGCATTAAAGAAAATACACGGCTGAGCGCGGTGGCTCACACCAGTAATCCCAGCACTTTGGGAGGCTGAGGGGGGTGGATCACAAGGTCAGGAGATCAAGATCATCCTGGTCAACATGGTAAAACCTCATCTCTACTAAAAATACAAAAATTAGCTGGGTGTGGTGGTGCGGGCCTGTAGTCCCAGCTACTCAGGAGGCTGAGGCAGTAGAATCGCTTGAACCCAGGAGGCAGAGGCTGCTGTAAGCCAAGATTACACTCCAGCCTGGGTGACAGAGCTAGACTGTGTCTCAAAAAATAAAAAAATAAAAAAATACACATTTTAAATCACACAACTCTTTTTCAAAAATGTGATTCCTAATAGTCTACAGAGCATTCTTTAAGAAACACTTGATTAGTGCCTAGCATATTCATCATAAAATGAATTTTATGAGGAAGAAAGACTTTGGGTTCCAAGAATAAAGGAAACATGCAGAGTTGCCAGGTGAAATACAGGATGCCCAGTTAAATTTGAATTTCAGATAAACAGCAAGTACTCTCTAGTATAAGTTTGCCCCACCTATAAGTATGCCTGAAATTCAAATTACACTGAGTAGCCTGCATTTTTATTTGCTGAATCTGGCAACCTTAATAGTATACCCATTCTGTCATGTCCCTGAATCATCTGTATATTTCATATGGAGAGTGAGAAGGTTATGAAAACTAGAGCTGGAAAAAGCAGAAGAGGCAGACACTTCCACAAATAATTCTGAAGGCCCTTGCAGGTAGCAGGTAACCCTCACACCACAGAGATTCTCAACCAGGTGGAGGTTTTAAAATGCTGTTGGCCAGACAAAATCTCCAAGGACAGGGGACTTATCCATTAGGCATAGTACACACAGTGCCAAGAGCCCATAATATTTTAAGTGGCCCACCAAAAAAAATCAGAATAAAAAATGAATATAATTCAGCCTGGATTATATTTGTCTTCATACTAATATAATTATAAAATATATTTATTTTATTTTTTATGGAGGAAGGGGCCTGTACTAATCTGTTTTCACACTGCTATAAAGATACTACCCAAGACTAGGTAATTTATAAACAAAGGAGGTTTAATTGACTCACATTTACACATGGCTGGGAGGCCTCAGGAAACTTACAATCACGGTGGAAGGGGAAGTAGGCATGCCTTACATGGCAGCAGGCAAGAGAGAGTGAAGGGGGAAGAGCCCTTTTAAAAAACATTAGATCTCGTGAAAACTCACTCACTATCATAAGAACAGCATGAGAGAAACCGCATCCATGATTCAATCACCTCCCACCAAGTCTCTCCCTCAACACCTGGGGATTACAATTTGAGATGAGATTTGAGTGGGGACATAAAGCCAAACCATACCAGGACCCCAAAAATCAAAGTGCCTAGAGCCCACAAAACTTATAATTTCACACTGCTCAGAGATTTGGATTTAAAGGACACATCATCTCATGTGCACAATTTTCACTTTTTATTTAGTTATGATGAATTTCCATGGAAAAAATAAAATAAGTCCAGTATCCTGAGGAAATATTAAAACCAAGCACTCCAAAAGGCCTTAACTTAATTTGTTCTAATTGTAGAAAATTATGCTCCTAGATTGGAATGTTCATTTTATAAAAATTCCCAAAGGGCTAGTATATATTTTTACTGCCATCACCACTGAAAATGTCTAGGGTCATTTCAGACATAAAAGAGGCAGGCTCCTATGGCTCGTACCCCACTGCTTCAGCAATAGGTCCTTGTGCGTCTAAATGCTCCTCAAGCGCAAGGATCATCATGTTCTGTTCATTGACCATGCCAGGCATTTGATAATTGTGGTTAGTTAGTTACATGCTGGCTTTAGGTGTCCTGTATGGCCTTTATTCTCAAATGCATAACGTATTTACTTATTTCTATTTCACTTTCTTCACTAATTCTCTTTCAGACTCCTCCCAACATGGATCATTTGGAAGAGAGGTGCTAGTCTGGAAGGATTTTTACTTTGGAGAACAGAAAAATGTTGTCAATATCATGGGTTTCCCATTCCTTATCAGTCCAACAAATATATGTGCTGCCTCAGCAGCTGAGGAACCAGCAGGGTCAAAGAGGGCAGGATGAAGAACTGCCCCTCTGTTCTCTTCGATGTCCAACACCTTTCAACAGAAAGCAGCAGTGGAACTAATAGAGCTGGTGTAACATGAGTTAGCTTCACCACTAACAAGCCAAACCCACATCGTGCAAGTGGTAGAAAGTCCAGCATGGGAATGCTTAATCTCTGAATAAAAAAAAAAAATGATATAATGATATATTTCCTCCAGAAAAGGACACTGGCTAATAACAGAATCAAAAGCCATGTGCCACTATATTAGACTGGATCTTGTACCAGTATTGGTGGCCAAAATGCAAACTGCTCAGTAAAAAAAGTTATTCTAGCTTTTGAAAGAAATAATTAGCACTGGACAGCCTTGTTCCTTTGAAAAAGCCAGGAGAGAGTATGCTGGGGTCAACCTTCACATGCAGACTGCATAAAATTATGGATCATTATTGCTACTATATAGCCTCTTGCCTTCCAAAGGATTTTTTACTGCTGAAGGAATTACATAATCTACAATCTAGCTTACGGTATGTGGGACACAAAGCCTTTTGTCACTGACTTATTATTTCATTGTGTAGCCATGGTGTTAATGAGGCAAAGATCACAGCTTTTATTGACAGATGGGCCTCATTGCTCTGAGGTGTTCTGCAGCCAAATCTGCTGTAACTACAATTGATCAATTGATTCTACCATCAATACTTATTGAGTTCCTACTATGTGCAAATTGGTGTGTTATGTGATGCAGGTAATGCAAAGCCAAATGAAACAAACAGAAATCCGACATCATTTTTGTCCTCACAATCTAGTAGGGGAGACAGATGCAGTCACAAATAGCTATACTACAAAGCAGATTACGCTAAGCACAATAATAGAAGCACAAAGTGTAGTGGGAAATCAGAGGAGAAAGATTACTTCCAATCCATGAGGATGCGAATGGATCGCCACAAATTTATCACCACCCTAGGAATAACAACTTACCACATATGTTATAATAACAATGGGTTATTATAGGATTGCTATTTTAAGACACAAATGAAAAATATACTGTAATTAGATGAAATTTGCCAACAAAACAGAGCAAACCAACCAGAAGTCTAAAATACTAAAAGACAAATAATGATTTGAGCTTTTTCATTTTTGCTTAGGATTCATTAGCTGTTTATTCCTATAAAGTGTGAACTATGAATTTTTTTAACGTGTTCTAGGGGTTATAAGACCTATCTGCATATGTTATATCCCAGGACAAATAAATGCATTCCCTTGGTGGTGACTAGCTCCTGCCTTTTTCCATTTGAATCTGTGGCTTTAGCAAGGTCAGCCTTCAACCTAAAGCTTTAGTTTCCAAACTCACCTTGCTGACTTCTGTCTGCAAGCATGTAAACATCAGGACTGAAAATGCTTTCTGTGTGTCTTTTTGCTGTGCAATGTACTCCTTCCATCAAAGCCACCAAGAGATTTGAAAGTAGGTAGCAACAAAGAACAAAGCCTGCATTGCTTCTGTAGGAAAGAATTGGAGTATGCACAGCCAAGAAGTTCAACTCACTGAAAGATTTGTAGCCTGGCTCAAGCTTCACTGAGAAGTTATTTGTCCTTAAAACATTGCCGGCCGGGCGCGGTGGCTCAAGCCTGTAATCCCAGCACTTTGGGAGGCCGAGGCGGGCGGATCACAAGGTCAGGAGATCGAGACCATCCTGGCTAACACGGTGAAACCCCGTCTCTACTAAAAAATACAAAAAACTAGCCGGGCGAGGTGGCAGGCGCCTGTAGTCCCAGCTACTCGGGAGGCTGAGACAGGAGAATGGCGGAAACCCGGGAGGCGGAGTTGCAGTGAGCTGAGATGCGGCCACTGCACTCCAGCCTGGGCCATAGAGCGAGACTCCGTCTCAAAAAAATAAAAAAAAAAAAAAAAAAACATTGCCATATTTCCTAGTCCTAGATGCTGAAATTGCAAGCAAAAATCTATATAATACCTTCAAAATAATTGGTTTCATTGACAATATAATACATGTTCCCGGCCAGGCACGGTGGCTCACACCTGTAATCCCAGCATTTTGGGAAGCCGAGGCAGGTGGATCACGGGGTCAGGAGATCGAGACTATCCTGGCCAATACAGTGAAACCCCGTCTCTACTAAAAATACAAAAAATTAGCCAGGCGAGGTTGGGGGTGCCTGTAGTCCCAGCTACTCGGGAGGCTGAGGCAGGAGAATGGCGTAAACCCGGGAGGCAGAGCTTGCAGTGAGCCGAGATGGCGCCACTGCACTCCAGCCTGGGTGACAGAGCCAGACTCCATCTCAGAAAAAAACAAAACAAAAAACAAACAAAAAAAACCCACCTTCTCCATCTACACCCTGAACTCTTGAATGACCAACTGTGGGACATTGCCACAGATATGAGTCCTTTCTTCACAGAGTTGAGAAATTATTTCACATAAATGCCTTATACTCAACTCTCTCACCCTCCCTCAATTTTTATTTTAAATTAATCTGTCAAATAACACGATGCTTCCTGTGTAGTAAGTATCATTCTAAGCCCTTTATATCCAGCAACCTATGAGCTAAGAATAGAACCAGTCCCAATTGGCAGACGGAGAAGCTGAAGCATAGACACCTTGCCCAGGGTCATCCAGCTAGAAACTAGCAGAACCAGGGAGTCTGGTGCCATTTGTCATCCTTAACCACTATACCAGTCTGCCTATGTATATAATCCTCATATAGCTGTTGTAAAAACTACATAATATATGCAGAAAAGTTAGCACAATGTATTCAAAAAATTAGTCTTCATATTAACATTGATCAAATATTAGTTTTAATAATTTAGCCATAGTGTTTGAAAACTTAAATTTCCACTAAAGTACTCTCTAAAGGCAAGTATTCTGAAATATGTTCTTGGTAAACTACTGCATAATCTTAGGTTTGCACTGTCTTCCAAAAGGCTGTTAGGAAAACAAAGCAGATATTCATTTGTTTATACTCTATACCAGAGTGGTGCATCTCAATGTTTCGAATATGTCAGTTCTATTTCCTCAACAGATCTCTAGACTCCTTGAATGAATGGATTGTGTCTTCTGCACTCTCCAACATCAAACACAGTTGTTTGACACAAAGGAATCATTCAAGAAATATTTGTAGATTGATGATCAATACCCTTCTTGATTAGTGTGTTTATAGCTTTGGGAGAATGTTATCAAACTTGTGTAATGATTTTAGGATGTGTGTGATTGTCAGGTAGGTAATTAGTAAAGATTACCTTTTCCCAAATGTCTCATTCTAAATGAAACTTAAAGTCCTACACACAGAATACATGTATACATTTCTGTTGGATATATACATAGGAATGGGATGCAGCTAACATACACATGTTTACTAAGTTAAATGTAGCACTTATGATAATCCCAAACTAGAAATTACCCAAATATTCATCAACAACAGAATGGAAAAACAAAATGTGGTATAGTCACACAATGGAATACTATATAGCAGCGAGGGTGAACAATCTACAATTGCGTACAATGTGAATAAACTTCACACAAAAAAAGTTGAGATAAAGAAACCAGGCCCATGATTTCATTTGTATAATGTACAAAATGGACAAAATTATTTGATGCAGTTAGAAGTCAAGGTGTTGGTTTATTTGGGGGAGGGCTGGCTGGTAGCTGTAAGATGGAAGAAGGAGGCTTCTGGGTAGCTGGTGGTGGTGTTTCTTGATCCTGTCATATAGATGTGTTCAGCTTGGAAAAATTTAATTGAACTGTAAACTTAATGTCATGTGTGCTTTTCAGTCTCTGTTATACCTCAAATAAAAGTAAAAGAAAATTCTTCACATACTTGCAAGCTCTAGTCAAATGTTTTATTTATCCCTAACAACAACCTCTCTCATAGCGAGCTCTTACTATTTTTAATTAGATGATTATGGATGCGTTTCATGTGCCTAATTCAACTCTGACTTCCATAAGAGCTGGGCCTCTGTTATGTACCCATATTTCCTCTCATATCTACAGCAGTAACATAAAAAGTAAGAGTTTTGTTGAATGAATGAAAAAGAATGAAGGAATAAAATTGAACAACTCAACCCTCAACTCTTCTGGGTCAAATAAGAGCTTGTTGTCAGCTGGGCGTGGTGGCTCACCCCTGTAATCTCAGCACTTTGGAAGGCCAAGGTGGGCGGATCATGAGGTCAAGAGTTCGAGACCAACCTGATCAACACGGTGAAACCCCGTCTTTACTAAAAATTACAAAAATTAGCTGGGTGTGGTGGCGCGTGTCTGTAATCCCAGCTATTCAGGAGACTGAAGCAGGAGAATCACTTGAACGCAGGAAGCAGAGGTTGCAGTGAGCCGAGATCATGTCACTACACTCCAGCCTGGGTGACAGAGAGAGACTCTATCACAAAAAAAAAAAGAAAAGGCTGTTGTCATGACAATTGTAATTTTGTACTTATGTTATATGATTTCACCATACGTAACAGTCTACAACTACCTATACATATTGATCCAAAAATGAAAAGCATAGAAAAGTGTAATGTATCTGGTGACTTAAGAAGAGTCACTTCTTAAGATAATTATTCACTTTGTAAATAGATTCATGGTCAAATTTTGCTACTTCATCTAATGTGTGTTATTAATTCAGTATTTATTTTATACCAGAGGCAGTCATAGGCAGTTCATTGACATTGATCATCTAATTCTTAATGTAGCAAGGTATAGTAGTTTAGAAGGCAGGATTTGGATTCAAACTGACCTAAGTCCAAATGATGATTCTCTCACTTGAAAACTGAGCAGTCCGGGAACATTAGTTAATATCTCTGAGCCATAGATTCATTATCTCTGCAATGAGGACACTCACATCTACCTCTGCAAGGAACAAATGTGCTAATGTTTATAAAGCCCTTAGCCTGATGCTTGGTGCCCTGTGTATGAATGAATACTTTGTTCATTGTCATCATCATCATCCTCAAGACCAGAGGTTTTGTAACTTTCCTACAGGTAATCCACATCCAATCAGTAAATTCTGTCGATTCCATCTCCAAAATATATTTCCATGCCTCCTTTTTTCTCCTTTTCCATTGTCTCCACTCAACCTGGGGCCACAGTCATCCCCTCCAGCTCTGTCTACTCTCACAGGGTTTGTAATTTCTGAGGAGGACGAGAAATATATCTTTTCTTACCCATCCTAGGTTCATGGATGAGGTCCCTATAATAAAAGACAGATTAACCAGAGGAAAGCATACACATTTATTTAATAAGTTTTCTATGACATGGGAGCCTTCATAAAGAAATGACAACCCAAACAAAGAGTTAAACTTTAGTGTTTCTACACTGGATTTTATAAAAACGAAGAGTCAAGAAGAAATATGATGGGACAAAGAATATAATCTAATGGTAATACACTGAGGAAACTTAGCATGATCTATTTGTTCAGATTCGAATCTGTGTTCCCGTGTCTTCAAAGACAAAGGATTCCTTTTGTCTGGGTGTAGGGAGGGCACCTCTCACATGTGGGTCTTCTGACCTGCTTCAGGGGAGGTCAGAAAATCCTTCTTGGTCCAGGTGGGGTGGTTCACACCTGCAATCCCAGCACTTTGGGAGGCCAAGGCAGGAGGATCACCTGAGGCAAGGAGCTCGAGACCAGCCTGGGCAACACAGCAAGACACTGTCTCTAAAGAAAGGAATAAATAAAAAAGAAAATCCTTCCTATGTTTTATCATCTGCTTCAAGGGAGAGGTGGGGAAGGTCTGAGAGATCTTCCTGCTTCTAAGGCTTCTCAAATTCTTTCAGCTCCAATATGCCATATTTTGGGGTAGTGTGTCCTGAGCCCTGTCTGTTCTCTCCCAGTTTCTTCTTTTGCCCTCTCCAAGTCTTCTCCTTGGAGCCAGCTAAAGAAAATGTTTCAAATCTTAAATTGCCTCAAGCTCTCCAAAGGCTTCCTTTGGAATATATTCAAAATACTTTACCACGACCCAGGCACGCTTGGACGATCCAGGGCTTACTGTCACGGCACTGCTCCTGGTCTTCCCAGACCAGCAGAAACAGCATGAGCTCCTGCCTCTGCTGCTCCACCTGCTCGTCTCAGCTTAAAGGATGACTCAGAAAGAGCTCCTCGGTGCTTTAATCAAATAGGTCTTCCCATTTTTCTCTGTCGCCTCTGATGTGTACATTCCACATGTGTGTGTTTACCTGTTCATTGTCTGTCTCCCCTACTAGACTGCAAACTCCCCCACAGCCTTGTACAGCTTCTCTACACACTGCTGAATGGCTGTCACTAACCCAGTGCCCAGAACACATTTCTTCATTCAACAAGTATGTACTTAGTGACTTTCATGGGCAGGCATTAGAAATGTAGATTAATACACACTGGAAATCAGCAATGTATTGTGTTAGAAAGTGATAAGTACTACAGAGAAAAGTAAAACAGGAAAATGGATAGAGAGGAATGAGTGGGTGCAGGGCTACAGTATAAATTAGGAGAGCCAGGGGAGGTCTCACTGAGAGGGGCCATGTGGACAGAGACTTGAAGGGTGCAAGAATGAGCAATGGGGATTTGCAAAAAGAAAATGCCAGGTGGAAGTTCAGTGCCACGACCCTAAGGTGGGAGTGCACCTCAGTGTTCAAGGAATCGCCAGCAGCCAGTGTCACTGGAGATGAGTGAGTCCAGGGGAAAGCAGAAAATGGAATTGCAGAAGCCAGGAGAAACCTCTGGGCCTCTGCCAGGACTTGGCCTCTGCTCTGAGGGAGAGGAGAAGTACTGGAGAGTTCTGAGTGCAGGAGAACACAGTCTGATTTATGTTCTAACCAGATGCCTCTGGCTACTGAGTTGAGAATCCTATATGGGATGTAAGGGGCCAAGAGCGAAAGCCCAATGCCATCTAGGCCAGGTGAAAGGTGATGGTGTTCTGGGTCAGAGTAGGAGTAGGGCAATTGCTGAAAAGCGCTCAGAGTCTGCGTGTAATTTTAACATAGAACTGAGAGGATTTGCTGACGTATTGATTGTGGGATGTGAGAGAAAAAGAGGAGTCAAAAATTACCCCAAAATAGATCTTCAATAAGATTTTGATGAACTAATGAATGGATGAACGAATGAACAACATACAGCTATTAAACAGCAGGATCAGGATTTGAAACAAGGTTAGTAAAATGTCAAAATACTCTTTGCCATTCTTATCCTTTTAGAATCTGACAAAGCCTTTCCTTAGAAAAGTGCACGTATGTATATACGTGCCAAATTTGCACAGCATCTTGGGAGGCTCAAGGACCTCTTCAAATCCATCCAGGAATCGTCTGTGTTAAGACAGCCTGCACTTCATCATACCATCTACCGAACATAAAACTTGATTTTCAAAATGCAGTTTGTATAAAACTTTTGCAAAACATCTCTTGCATAAAGGTCTTATAAAATGGTCTTACTTCAATCTTACAAAAGAACGAATGTAATAGGAAAAGAAACAAATTGTATTTCTGTCTTCTACGTTTAAAATAATCACTACGTTACACGTATTGGAATAGAACAATAATTTCTAATTCAGTATTATAAAAAGTAGTAATTAGGGTTAACACATTATTCTTAATATTTTTAAAGCCTAAAGAAAACTGTACATGTCCTTACAGTGAGATCACAAAAGTTAAATCATCATCTTTCTACTTGTGGCTGGAATTATAAGAACTCAGTCCAGTAATACTAGTTTTCTCATACTGGTGGAAGTTTTAACTAATGGAGTTAGATGCCCTTATTTAATAACAAATGAGAAATAAAAATTAAATGTGGTTTGGTCAGTAAAATGTTCCATGGGGGAAGAATAATAAAGCATATTTCTAGAAGGAGCGCTATTTTGAGCAAAGCATAATAGAAGACTGAATACTGCAGTGTTTTACGAGCCACATAAACAACAAATATAATTTATTACATAATAATAAGATAATTCAGTGTAGTCTTCACCTTAAAGTAAATCTAAAAAGCAATCTAAGAGTTGCCCTCACATTATTACAGATTATCTGTTTAGTCTACGTAATCCTCATGTGTATATATAAACAACATCTTTGTACCATCTATGTTTAAATTATATTTTTAAGCCCTCTAAGGCTTTGAGGGAATTGAGTTGTTTTATATTTTGCCTCATAATTTAAACACTTTTACGTAAATTCCAAGGGCTGTTTTCCAAAGTGGGACACTGCCACAGCCATAAAACTATTTCAAGCCACTGGGGATCACAAAGTTAAAACTCTAGGGACTAACACTGAGGAGCTTTGCTCACAAGCTTCATGAGCACCTGAAGATCTGTCTAAGGCAAAAAGAAGAAGAAGAAAGACAGAAAGACAAAAGAAGGAAGGAAAGA
>NW_016806417.1:1332967-1355247 GCF_001698545.2 Rhinopithecus bieti
ATAAAGGAAGGAAGGAAAGAAGGAAGGAAGGAAGGAAGGAAGGAAGGAAGGAAGGAAGGAAGGAAGGAAGGAAATAAAGAAAAATATTCAAAATCAATCTCTCTGTGTGTTAGTACCCCACATCTGGGGACAAAACTCTGGTCCTGGGCTTGTGCTGCTTGATCCTGTCGCAGTCTACATTTTGTTGCCCTATACCCTTGGAGAGTTGAGAAAAATGCCTGTCATGTTTCAAACTGATTTCAGATGATGAGGGGACTGTGAAAAGGGGAGTCAATAGAATTTCCAATTGCTAAGATACAGGCACCAACAGGATGACCACAAAACAACAACACTCGAGCCTTAATTGGGACTTTTGGATTTTATTGTCTTACAACAGAGTCAAAATTATATTTAAATTTTCCGTGGCTCATTTTTATGAGTGAAATATGAGCATTTACCCAGTGAAAGAAAGAGGTAGGCAGACAGGCAGACATTGGACACGTTTTAAAAAATCTATAAAATTGCATGGCCCCAGAAGCAAAAATCATTATCAATTAAATTAATACCAAAATGAGTTATAGATATGAACTTTGGTATGCGGTAGTTGTTGTAAAATGAGAAACTACATTATAGAAATGGTGATAATACACTTCTCATACTCTGCATATTCATCTATAAGTCAGAATGTATTTCTGTTTGGAGTATTGGTGTTAACATGCTTTCTTAGCAGAGAGTAGAACAGCCCTTATGGTGTATGTTATGAATGCATATTAACAGCACAGGCATTTGCATATCTGGAACTATAGTAGAAAATGCATAACAAAATTTCTTTTGAAAGATTATTGTACAAACATACTTAATTCTTGCTAAATCTTGACATAACAACTTTTATTCCCCCCCCATTTTGAAAAAAAACAAAAGCTAAAGCATCCAAACAATAGATTAGCAGTCAGAAAACCTGAACACTAATTCTGTTCCTCCACCGCATCAGCACCAAAGGTTTTTCTTTCATGTTCAAAGGCAGGAATAGCACAGCCTCAAATGTTTTTATCAATAAATTGTTTCTCATTTTCTGCAAATGCCAGGATAAAATATAAAATCTACCCTTTCAATGAAGTACATTCATGATAATTTTCTATTGGCGTATCATGTCATCTATTCCTTGGATTTTGATTTTCATGTTTGTGATGACTTTAATACAATGCAGCTTTTGGAGACTTTGCAAGTTTAGAATATGGTGCAATATACAAAATTCAAGACAGCACTGGCTGCTTTGTGGCTCATGACTCTGATACTTATGCTCCTTTACATTTAAAAATTAAACCATATGTGAGACCAACAAAATTCTGCAACTGGCCTTCCTATAGAAACTCTCTGTGCTAATACAAAAACTGTGTGTACTTCTTGAATTAAAAGCCATATGAAATATACTCAATGCACCCATTACCAAGTAATATATTCTTAAACAACAAATTTTACAATGACTATGGTATACCTGGTTTTTTGAAAAACAAGAGCTAGGCCAACCTACCTATTTTAACTTAGGAGTTTATAGTCTGACTCTTATTTTAATTTGCATTTTTTACTGGGGCATTAAGAGAGAAAAATGATCTGCTTTTACATATTTGATTCCACTTTTTGCCGACTTCCCCATCTTTTCTAGAACTGTCCAGGAAAAGTCGAGCAACTTTTTGAAGAAGGTGGAAATTAGTCGGGTATGACAGGAGCAAAATTGAATTTAGTGTGAGGCCCTTGGTGCCAATTTGGATCCAAAGTGCATTAAAGCAGCAGAATTCTAAACCTTTCAAAACTGGGCTTTATAAGGGGAATGCTAACACAGATTCAACAGTTACAGCTCTGCCAGGGATTACTTTAATACCAAAAGCATACTCTCTCACTTTATAGAAAGAGATTACTCAGTTGTCAAACAACAAAGGTTGTGTTTATTTGTTTATTTTAAAACTTTTATTTATTTATTTATGTGTAAGCTCACTTTTTACTTTACTGGCAGGCAATCCTGAAATCAAATGTCCTTTATAGGGGTGGGGGCAAGGGAGAAGAGAAAAGGGGAGGAAGGTGGAGTTTGTCTCTGGCTCCACAGTTCGTTTTATCTATAAGGCTTTGCCAGCTTTGCTTAACTGTTTCCACCCTGCTTTTGTTAAGAAGAAATCAAAAGTGTGGAGTGGGGAAAAAAAATAAATCGGAAATACACCTGATCGGGAAGAACAACTGGACACTGATAAAAGAACAAGAAGATATTTAAATTGATGTTAGTCTAGAGAAAAATGCGAGGACAAGATTTCTAAGAGAAAGAAAAAAATCTGAAAGTTAAAAAAAAAAAAAGAAACAAAAACAGGAAAACTAATCTTTGATTAAAATACTCAGCAGAATGTCAGGGAGAGGAAGACAAAAAGCTAAGTGATAATTTTTATGTTTATTGTGTCTGAAATGAGAAGGAACAAGCAAGTTAAGGCTGGGAAGAGATAAGGGACAATGAAAGAGTGAAGTTAGTGACTTTCCGCAGAGGACAAAGTATGTAGTTTGAAATCCTTAACAATGGACTTGCAGTGTCTCTGCAAAAGTTGGTGAAAGATACCAGCAAGTGTAGGAAGGGTAGTATCTGAGGATGTCTTTCACAGACCCCAGATGGAGAAGCTGTTCTTTTCTTCCAAATCCCTAAGAAGCACAGAAGTCTTACATGTTAATAAGAGAACACACAGACACACACTCATAAGTTACATGCTGTGAAACAAAACAAGAAAATGAAACCTTTGTTGACCCCTGTTCACTTACACGAATCTTAGTTTGGTTAAACATCTTAAGACCAGTTTCCAGCTCCTTTTCATGGCTTTCTTTCCCTGGATACCCAGGTGCACAAATGGGATGGTGATCTTTACAAAACAACATCATCAACAACAACAAAAACCTCTTGCTCACACAAAAGCCCACCTTGTAAATGAATGGAATATTAACGACCACCTAATACTTGCACCGTTGGCAGGGCGAAACTGAACACTAACACAGCTATTTCTACAGATTGCCAGTGAAACCGAAGCAGCTCGAGGAGAAATGCACCTACTGTACGTGAAATGCTGGTGCAGATTTTTTTCCTATCAGTCTAACCTTCTGTGTTGATGCATGAATGCTGGTACCCACTTACAGGGATGCCAGATGATCAGTGCAGAATGAAGGTCCCAAGAGAGAGGATCACATGGCTCTCTCTGCCCTGTGACGTCACTAGCAGATGGCATGGGTACCAGCTCTGGCAGTTGGCATCAATGTCACTTTTTAGAGATCAATGAGATAGTGCAGATATACACAGATCTAGAGACTCCAGGAGACGATGCGACACTCAGCCTGAAAAGATTTGGAAGACCCAAAATGAAAACTGATTATTGAATGAAATTAAAACCTAAGGTAATATAAATAAAGATATACTTCAATTGATGCTGGCTTTGCATGCAAGTATTTAAAGATACAGTGTCACTGTCTTATAGTATTTATATGCTCTTTGCCATCTATAACTTCTTATCATATTTCATTCTTATGATGTAATTATCACATACTTTCACTGCTATTATGTAACACTGCAAGTATGTGGACATTACTAAGAGTTTGTGTATGTGTTCGTGTGTATATGTGTGTGTTGAGGGGGCTGGAGATTGTTAAACTGAAAAGTCTCTGCTTTAATGTGCCTATTTGTTTGAAGACTTTAGATGAAAATACTTGCTGCTTCACCAAACAAAAACCAAAATGCATTTGAAACACAAATTATTTTCCCCTTTCATTTGGGATTCTGAACACACGTGCACAATTGCAGTCAGAATCCTTGGACCGTTCCTGTCAGATATTAGCTAGAGGGAGACTTGTATGGCTCGTAGAACAAAAACACTACGAGAGTGGTTTTTGTCCAGGATGATTTGAACAGCAGTAAACAGACAATTCTATTCGGAAAAAATTTAAATGTAAATAAAATCAGTCTCAATTTTTTTTTAATTAAAAGAAATTGCCAGTGATTTTATGTTTTAAATTTATTTATAGAGTTTATTCCAAATTAGCCTAATCCCCTTTTCTTTTGAAGGCTGGGAAAATAGTGCTCTTTTACATAATTCTTTACTGATCAGAAAAAATCAGTTTAAAAATTGACTCTGATTATAATCTTTTCTTTAAATTTGTATATTCCCACACCCACTTATCTAAATTCACAGTTGTGTGATACAGCAAATAAAGTTAAGGTGTTGTTTGTTTGTTTGTTTTAAAAAAAGAACACAAATTTGTCAGCTAATGGAGAGATAGTACTTTCCATTTTAAAAACTGGTTTATCTTCTCATTTTGTGCTCAGGGGAATTAGAATTAATGAAATTCTGCATTGAAATTTCATGTTTTGCATTTGCTTGAATTCCACAATCTTTTTGGGGGGGTACTAAAATCCAGTTTAAAGGCAAAGAGAAATGGAGATGGTGGTGATCACAATAATTATATGTTTCATTTTTATTTTCTTTTGATAATTTGCTCATATAAATTAGTCCTATTGAATGCATCAATGTCTTCATAATTACTTATCTTCACAAACTCAAAATTATATTTAATGTTAAAAAATCAGCCCCAGAATCAGTCTTTTCACGTGTTTTGTAGTCTTATGATGAAATAATTAAATATGTTTTAAGTGTATAAACTTTAAAAATGAAAACTCTTTAAATATTGTGCTGGCATTTTTTCAGGTAATTTAAGATTAGAGAACCATGTTAACACTACCGTTTGATGAGTCTGTTGTAATGCCAGAATCCCAGATGTGCAGAAAGTTTTCTAGAGAATGCGAGGACCAGAAGCAGATTAAGAAACCAGAAAGCTTTTCCAAGCAGATTGTCCTTCGAGGAAAAAACATCAAAAGGGCCCCTGGAGAAGAAACCGAGAAAGAAGAAGAGGAGGAAGACAGGGAAGAGGAAGATGAAAATGGGTTGCCTAGAAGGAGGGGTCTTAGGAAAAAAAAGACAACCAAGCTGCGATTGGAAAGGGTCAAGTTCAGGAGACAGGAAGCGAACGCGCGAGAGAGGAACAGGATGCATGGCCTCAACGACGCTCTGGACAACTTAAGAAAAGTGGTCCCCTGCTATTCTAAAACCCAGAAACTGTCCAAAATAGAGACTTTACGACTGGCCAAAAACTACATCTGGGCACTTTCTGAAATTCTGAGAATCGGCAAGAGACCAGATCTGCTCACATTCGTCCAAAACTTATGCAAAGGTCTTTCCCAGCCAACTACAAACTTGGTGGCAGGCTGCTTGCAGCTCAACGCCAGGAGTTTCCTGATGGGTCAGGGTGGGGAGGCTGCGCACCACACAAGGTCACCCTACTCTACCTTCTACCCACCCTACCACAGCCCTGAGCTCACCACTCCCCCAGGGCATGGGACTCTTGATAATTCCAAGTCCATGAAACCCTACAATTATTGCAGTGCGTATGAATCCTTCTATGAAAGTACTTCCCCTGAGTGTGCCAGCCCCCAGTTTGAAGGTCCCTTAAGTCCTCCCCCAATTAACTATAATGGGATATTTTCCCTGAAGCAAGAAGAAACCTTGGACTATGGCAAAAATTACAATTACGGCATGCATTACTGTGCAGTGCCACCCAGGGGTCCCCTTGGGCAGGGTGCCATGTTCAGGTTGCCCACCGACAGCCACTTCCCTTACGACTTACATCTGCGCAGCCAATCTCTCACCATGCAAGATGAATTAAATGCAGTTTTTCATAATTAATGAGGAAAATGAAAATAAACAGTGGTCATTCACCTTCCCCGTCTAATTAAGACAAAGCAGATGCTTGTGGGCTGAGTAATTGGCACAACTCTATCTAAGGTGTTTACTAGTTTCTGAAGTGTGTTTCAACTATTGTGAGAATTTTCTATGTAATAATAAATCTCTTTTCCTATGAGAATTTCTTTTCCTTTCCTTTTGTCTGTAAAGCACTGTGATTCTGTTTCTACTGGAAAGATTTTTTCCTTTTTAATTTTCTTTTAAACTTACTTAATTTGTTTGAACAAGGTGTCTAAGAATATACTGTTGAATAAAGACATGCACACAGCATAATTCAATGTCTATTTTGGTTGTACAGTAATTATAAAATGCATGTTATTAAAATCAGATGAATAAAATGATGTGTTTATAATTATTAGGAATTATATATTATGTATCTTTTAAAAATTGAAATTTTAAAATATTGAGAATATCACTAAGCTGACAATGATATTGGGAGATGCATTTGCAACAATATAAAAGCTATGCAATTTTCTTTTATTAAGGATGAATCTAAATGCATTCAATTGGTAACTATTCCTCTTCAAGTATTTGCAGATGGGGCAACATGATATTTGGGTAGCTGATGTCATAATTTGGGGACAATTATCTCAATCATCAAGAAAAAATTTCAGCACTTGTTTTGTATTATTCAGAAATTAACTGTACAGGTTTGTTATCACAATGTATAATTGTGTTTTCCACCCCACATTTTAAGGCAATTAAACATAGATATTTCCACTCGTAAAGGACATCTATTAGCTGTGATATTTTTGCATGCTACTTATTATTTCCTGGTACACAGCTGCTTTTTGTCTCCAATACTCCCCACTCCTCATTTCAGAAATATTTCTGGATTACAAAACCGTAGGAGCTAAAACAAATTTCTTAAACAAAATGGCCAAAGCGCTTACAAGAATTGTTTTTTTCAAGTGTCTTAAATGAAAGAAGAGGAGCCCATGAGGGTTAAACATCCTGGGGAAACAATGATAAATCCTGGTAACCTTCAGCTCGAGCCTAAAATCGGTGGCAAATTTCCAGCAAACACCAGAGTGGATGTTAAAAATGGAAGGTTTTACTCTGCGCCGTTTAAATGTCTGGCCGATCAGAGGCTAAATTCTGTGTGATTAAAAGTTTCCTTATAGAAGGCCACCAAAAACTTACTTATAATAGCGCCTGGGGAGCTAAACCTCTTAAACAGGATTGAGCCTCTTCTACAATCGTGGGCGGGGTGGCAATGACCTTGCCAAGATGCCCTCTGGTGCAGTTTTGCCTCAGGGGAAGAAGTGGGGACAGCTGCGCAGACCGATGAGGGCAGCAGAAAGTGGGTGCAGTGGTGGCGGGACGGGGCAGGTCTTGGGTGAGCCTGGCCAGCGCTGCCCCTTGGGGGCTGTGTCTGTACCGCCAGAGCAGGCGCGGGCCCGACAGGGCCTGGCGGGCGGCGTGGGGAGAGGTTGCTGGCGGCGTCGCGTCCCTCGGTGGCCGCCCTGGCACAGGCTGCAAGCCCGTGTCCCGCCCGCAGTGGGCGCCCTGGGGGCTGGGGGCCTGCGCCCTGCGAACCCGGGCCGCGGCGCCCACACTGACCTGGCCTGCCCAGGAAAGGGGCCGGGTGGCATGGGGAGCGGCGAGCGCACCGCAGCGCGCGGGCCTGGAGACTGCCCAGCACTCGCTCCGAGAGGGAGAAAGGGGGTCGCCCCTTCACCCGCCCCTTGTGCCACAAGGAGGAACGCGGCGCAGGCGGCGATAGCTCCAGCTCTCTCTTGCCCAAGTGCAGCCGAGAACTGACCCTGCCCTGCCCCTCCTACGACTGGCGGGACTTCCTGAGCCGAGGCTGCGAGGCCCGCTCCCCATTCAGCAGAGGACGGCGTCGCCCTCTCCCTCTACGCCTCCAGCTTTACGATCATGGGCCTTTGGTGCGCCTGGCAGCAGCCACCGAGGGGCAAAGGTGCCGAGCAGCTGCTGGCGTGGGTGCTGAACGCGCCCTTCTAAGCTGGTGTGTTAGCACCTGTTCATTCAAACCCCAGAGGGCAGAGGGAAAAGCCAGAGAGAGAGGAGGAACTGTGCCCCCGCCCCAGGTAGACAGAAGTTTGCCCAAACTAGACAACCGTCTGTCCCCTCTGCCTGTCTCTCTGCACCGGAGTGACTCGCGCTTGCTTCCTCCCATATGCGCAGAAAACCTGCTTTCCCTGGCACTGTGTCCGGGACTCCCAGGCCTCTTTAAGGACCCTCAGACACTAAAAGCCCGACCATTGCTCATCCTGTCTGAGCAAGCAGCAAGAAAGTGAAGAAGCATCTGGAAATGGAAGAATCTGGCCTTTTTGGTTTATTTTTTTAAGCGGTCCTGTTAAATCACTAGCAGAAGAGATGTGGCTTCCCCCACCCCCCGGGCCCCATTTTTCTCCCCTGATCCTTGCTCCAAGGTGACCCGCTGCCCAACTGAGAACAGCCTCGCGCCTGCTCAGAACCTTGGTTCAGACAACTTTTGAAACCCGCACAGTCTTGCCGCGGTCACAAATTCACGTTGGAACGAGAGATTGCAACAAGAGATGTATCCTCCCGCCCCCCTCTGGCAATGTGGGAGAGCTAGGAAGAAAAGCAGCTGGCTGAGTGAGGAAGAAGCAAACCTCCAAGAGCTTCTGATCTCAGAGCTTTGTCCATAAGGAGCTCAAGCAAAAGAGCCGGGTTTTCGGGCACAGATCCCTGAGAATATGAAATTTCTTTAAAAACTTGGATGCAAAAATGCAATGGTTGCTCCCTTCTTCGGTGATGCTTGCCGTGGGGGACAGTGTGCTGTGTGTGACGGGGTGTTGGGCGATCCTTGTGGCTTAGTCCTCCTTCAGAAGCTCCTGATAACCTCTGGCATGGAACCCGCCCTTTACACACCACCCTGGCTGTCTGTCAGTTTTCTTCCCCAGCAGAGCTCTTCCTGTTCTCTCTTGATTGCAATCCTGAGAAATCATGTGACTTGTTCATTCAAACACCAACATCACAGATGCCATGCACTGCAAAATCTTTTTAAGATAGCACTCCAGTAGAAGGGAAAATAGTATAGTATAAAGAGCATGCAAGGCTTGGGGTCAGATAGGTTTGGGTTGAAATCTTTGCTCTTTTTCTGACCTCATGATTCCCTCACCTCCCAGAGTGAAAAATCTTCCTCTCTTCTGAATGCTTTTAACCACTATTGTCTTCCATATTGATTAGACATCTCTTCTTTTGAGCTGAATTATGTCAGTCTTATATTCGCCTTCACACAATTTTGTTCTTTTTCCTTTATTAGGATTAGGTTTCACATATATGTGTGTATGTGTGTACATATATGATCCATATTTTATATCTATCAGGATATATATCTATATCTATATCAATCAGTGGCCTCAACAAAATAAAGATGTACTTCTTTCTCATATAGAGAAGTCATGGGAAGTAGTCCAGGACTGATACGGTTGTGCCAGGGGCACCAGGGGCCTAAGCTCCTTCTACCTTTCAACTCCACTATCTTTAGTGTGGGGCTTCCATTCTCATTCACCTCCTGGCCCAAGATTGCTGCTGGAGTTCTAGACATTGCATCTTCACTCCAATTAAGAAGAAAAAAGGAGGCCTGGCATGGTGGCTCACTCCTGTAATCCCAGCACTTTGGGAGGCCAAGGCAGGTGGATCACGAGGTCAAGAGATCGAGACCATCCTGGCCAACATGGTGAATCCCCATCTCTATTAAAAATACTAAAATTAACTGGATATGGTAGCCCATGCCTGTAGTCCCAGCTACTGGGGAGGTTGAGGCAGGAGAATTGCTTGAACCTGGGAGGCAGAGGTTGCAGCAAGCCAAGATCACGCCACTGCACTCCAGCCTGGCGACAGAGCAAGACTCTGTCTCAAAAAAAAAAAAAGAAAGAAAGAAAAGAAAAAAGGAGGATGGTAAAAGGATGTTCCATCCATCTGATCAGACCCCTTTAGAGAATATTTATAGAAGCCCCACCAAATGACTTATACTTACTAATTGTAGATTTAAGAGAAGCAGGGAAATATATATCCTTTTTAACAAAGTATATTGCCACCTGGAATAAAATCAGGTCCTATCAGTAAGAATGCAAGAGAAAATGGATGTTAGGCACGTAGCCATGCCTTGAATTCTACTGTCCAACCATTTCCTTCCTTACCTGTCTGGTACCTTATATTTTTCCCAAGCATTCTCTTTTGGTTTCTATTACCTCTTTCTCTTTTGACCACATACATTTGTGTTACGAATGTCTCTTAGGCGTCCCTTGCTTGCAGATGCTAGGTAAGATTTGTCCTTAAGTCCAGTCTCTCTCTCATCTGCAAAATGCATGACCTCGGGTTTCTTGCTGTCTGTGTTTTGAAGGCATGAAGGGACCTGCTTTCATCTCCCATCCCTGTTTCTACCTGTGCCTTTTCTCAGTCATATTCCCCATGCCCAGATTGCCCCTGTTGATGCCACCTCCAATGAAACATTGTGTGGCTGGTGTTCTAGTTCATCAGCCCACCTTTAACCTCAGTCATCTTTTGGGCATTTGTACCTCTCTTCAAAACTGCTTTCTCTGCCTCTCATCACCTGTCTCTGGTTCTCTGACCAATAAGGAAAAGCATGTTCTTATTTTAAAGAGCAGGCAGAGTGCCCAAGCTCCTGCTGGTAAAGTTCTCTTGCTTTAACCACCCAGCCCTCTTGGTTCTAGGGCACTCAGTCACTCCCGTGTGCTGAGTCAGGGTAGGTCTCAAGTGTAGCCATTTGATACTCAGAGCAATTGCAACATGGCTCCCCTCAGGCCTGTTTCTGAATGTTCTCATGTATTCTGATACCTTCCCTATTTATGGGATATCCTCCCTCTTCCAAAGGGGTCCTATTTCTTCATCAGGTACTCAATGAAAATCCAAATTAGGAGAAAGTTCAAGTTCTTCTCTTGAGCAGCTCTATACCAGGGACATAGGAAGAGAGGGTCTACAATCTGTCCTCTCATGCTAGAGTATATCACATGATGCTCTAATCAAGGCAAAGATGGAGCTAATTGGAGACCCAAATTGGAGAACCAAAATAAAACAACAACCAAACATCTTTATTCATCATCCTAAAGCCCCAATTAACCTCTCGTTCTTTTTCTTTCCCAAAGTTCTCAATAAATACCTGACACAGAATACCTCAACTTCTTCAGTGCCTTCTCTCTTTGATCTCCTCTTTGATCTTCTTCTATGGTATCATCAAGTTGAGACTGAATGTTGTAATATTTACCCTAACTTCTATGATATCATTTGGACAAAGAATACTGGTGGTTGCTTTTTTTTTTTAAGGTGTTGAAAACCACTAATAAAAAGAACTAGGATATCAGATTGGAAAAGTGGGCTGGAAATCTCATGACAGAAGGCCCTGAGTGCCAGCTAAGCAGCTATGGAAGATCACTGTAGGCCGTAAGCTCAAGGACCCAGCTTTGTCCACCGATGTACATTAGCCTGTGCCCTCGGACAAGTGATGCAACTGCCCATTCTCAATTTCCAGTCAAATAAACGTCATAAGAAGTAAAACAAATTACTTAAGTCCAGTGACTCTTCTTCAATTCTTACTTTCTTTGCTTTCTAGCTGCCCCAGCCCTCTCAAGCTACTGTGGCTCTCCTCATCCTTGTTTACTCTTCTTCAACTCTTCAGCAGCACTTAGGCCTCTCTACCTCTCTCCACTGCATCAGAGATCCCACTTCCCATCTCCTGTCCCATCTACATGAGGACTTCCTGAGCTGTGCTGCAGCCCACCAAATATCTTCACTTGGATATCCCACTCACTCTTAAAACTCACTGTGTCTAGAATGAAGCCCTCTCCAAAACACTGCCCCTCCTGCCAGCCCCTTCCAGAACATTCCTGTAGCTTCTTGTGAGTAAATTCACTGAGCCTTCTTTGATTAAATGAGATTGGGAATGTGAAAAGCACTTTGCAAAAAAAGTGATACTAAATATTTCTCCTGTTTCCTTCTCTTTCTGGCTGTCCCCTTTAAAGTTAGTCTCCAGGTTCTGTTGATTTCTTCTTCTCACTTCACACCTGGACAAATATCCTAGTCTCCAACTAATGTCCCCTGTGCCACCTTCCCTACAACCAGTCCACTCCCCAATGCCAAATTAATCTTCCTAAAATACTGCAACACACCAGTCCCTTGGAGAAACACCTTTCATGGTTCTCATTGTCTATCCAATAAGTGATAAAATGCATTTTAATTTTTATTTATCTAAATCCTCTCTATTAAAACTACAGACAATTATTGACATTACATGTAACACTTTAGAATTTATAAAGTCCTTTTTGCATATTCATCTTATTTAGTCCTAAGAACATAGTCATGAAGTAACACTTCCCATGATCTTTATTTTACCAGAAACTGAGAATTAGCAAAGTCATGCCACTGTCTATAAGTAGAGAGATAATGGACGTAGCTGGCCAAAGCTGGCTTCTCATACTTTCACTCTCAACATTTGACAACCCCTTAGCTGGCACTGAAGGCTCGTGTAGGGATCCCCAGCCCACTTTTCTAATCTGAAATCTCATTTCATTGTATCAATGATAAACGGTTTCCACCAATTTTTTTAATTTTTTTTTTTTTTTTTGACAAAGTCTTGCTCTGTCACCAGGCTGGAGTGCAGGGGCGCAATCTCAGCTCACTGCAACCTCCGTCTCCTGGGTTTAAGTGACTCTCCTGCCTCACCTTCCTGGTTAGCGGGGACTACAGGCACGCGTCACCACTCCCTGCTAATTTTTGTATTTTTAGTAGAGACAGGGTTTCACTATGTTGGCCAGGATGGTCTCGATCTCACGACCTCGTGATCCACCCACCTCAGCCTTCCAAAGTGCTAGGATTACAGGCGTGAGCCACTGCGCCCGGCCAACTTTTTTAAAAAACAGCAGTATCTATGCTTTATTCAAAGGATATCTTAGGAGTCAGTATACACACGGAAACGTTTCTGCTCCTGGTGAAGACAGCTGTGGAGGGCCAGGAACCAAGACCCCCTACCGTACCTGCCCTAGCTCTGGAGGTGTCTCTGAGGATAAACCTTATGATCATTTTTTCTTTTTCTTTTCTTTTGTTGAGAGACGGTCTGACTTTGTCACCCAGGCAGGAGTGCAGCGATCCTCTTATCTCTTTTTTTTTTATTTTTGCCCTAAAGATGAGGTCTCACTATGTTGCTCAGGTTGGTCTCGAACTCCTGGGCTCAAGCAATCCATTCTACCTCGGCCTCCCAAAGTGCTGGGATTACAAGCATGAGCCACCATGTCCAGCATTTTTTTTTTTTTAATAGAACAAGAATTTTATTACTCCCACTCAGTAGTTCCTGGGGACTTTGATGTTAAGTCATCCATAATTTGAGAAATACCAGGAATCTTAGTAATCTCAGTGACCATCTTTAACACCATCTTTATAGGGGTCTCATTGACAGGTGTTGCAGGCATACCAGTCATGAAGTCACTAGTGAAAAAGGTTCAAATTACCATAGTTCTCTGGCAGAGTTTGAGGAGCGAGGTCTAAAGGCCTCTATTCTACAGAAACACACCTATAAGGTTGGACCTGTTTACTGCACATTTGTCTGCCTTCACATCTTGCAGTGCATCACCTGTTAGAGATGGTCTCTTTTCTCTCCTTCAACTTCTCAAATTCCCATGTGCTTCAAGGTCACCTCCTACATGAAGCCACCCAAATCCCTCCAGCCTACAATGGCATCATGGTGCCCTGAAACCACAGCCCTGTTGTTTCAACCACGCAATTTTCAACTAAATTTTTGGTGCCTAAATTGTGTGGCATTTAAAAATCTTATTTAGAACATGTATTGCTATTTAGCTTATAGAGATAACTAACTTGTATGCTCCTTGAGAGCAACATCAGTGTTCAATCCTTTTTGTGTCCCTACAGTGCCTGCACTCATTAAATTCTTGATTCATAGATTGTACTTAGGGATACAGCTCTGTTTTAATTAGAGAATAAGCCCAATTGAAAGACAAAGCAGCATGAACCTTCACATCCAACAACAATTGACACTGAGCAACCATCAGAAGGTTCAGATTTTTCACCTTTCAAGTAAGAATAATGATAATCATGTCATATGAATTTGGTGAAGATTGAATGCAACCATTTAGAAAAAATACTTAGCTCACATCATGATTCAAAGTAAGCACATCATTGATGAGATTGACTACTATTTCTGTTACTCATGTGGTATGCACATTAACCCCTCCTAAATCTGAACAATGTAAGCAACAATGTTTTTCAAAGTAAAAGTTCAATCCCAGTAGCATGTTTTGATACAAATTTGGTCTAGTGGATGTTATCAATATATTTTTTAATACAATAGAAAACAGAGTCTCTTACACATAGTAAAAGCAAAGTTCATCTAAAACTTTGCTTTAGACACATACACACACACACACACAATGATGTCAAAAGTCAAAAAAGTTGGAAAGCCACTAATCTGGAAGATATCTGTGGTAGCACAGATGTGTGAGAAGATCAGAGAATTCAGGCTCTGCAATGCCTGAACCCCAACTTCTGAACTGTATTATATCATGGCAAATCCTATCACACCAAAAAGGTGAGAATTCCTGGGAGAAACCCCTACAGAATCCCCTGCCAGTTTCCAGATGACTTTTGCAATGTAGCAAGAACCACTAAGATGCCAAGTCAGGAACCTTAGTTCTTATTTCTTGCCAGAGTTTGGAAAAGGCAGTACTGTATATAAGAACTCAAAGGGGTGGTCTCAGCCCAAAATCTCCTTAAGCTGATAAGCAACTTCAGCAAAGTCTCAGGATACAAAATCAATGTGCAAAATCACAAGCATTCCTATACACCAATAATAGACAAACAGAGAGCCAAATCATGAGTGAACTCCCATTCACAATTGCTACAAAGAGAATAAAATACCTAGGAATACAACTCACAAGGGATGTGAAGGACCTCTTCCAGGAGAACTACAAACACTGTTCAAGGAAATAAAAGAGGACGCAAACAAATGGAAGAGCATTCCATGCTCATGGATAGGAAGAATCAATATCGTGAAAATGGCCATACTGCCCAAAGTAACTTATAGATTCAGTGCTATCCCCATCAAGCTATCATTGACTTTCTTCACAGAATTAGAAAAAACAACTTTAAGTTTTATATGGAACCAAAAAAAGAGCCCGTACAGCCAAGACAATCCTAAATGAAAAGAACAAAGCTAGAGGCATCACGCTACTTGACTTTACACTACCAGGGTACAATAACCAAAACAGCATGGTACTGGTACAAAACATGGTAATATACAAAACAGATATATAGACCAATGGAACAGAACAGAGACCTCAGAAACAATACCACACATCTACAACCATCTGATCTTTGACAAACCTGACAAAAACAAGCAATGGGGTAAAGATTCCCAATTTAATAAACGGTGTTGGAAAAACTGACTAGCCATATACAGGAAACTGAAACTGGAACCCTTCCTTACACCTTATACAAAAATTAACTCAAGGTGGATTAAAGACTTCAACGTAAGATCTAAAACCATAAAACCCTAGAAGAAAACCTAGTCAATACCATTCAGGACATAGGCATGGACAAAGACTTCATGACTAAAACACCAAAAGCAATAGCAACAAAAGCCAAAATTGACAAATAGGATCTAATTAAACTAAAGCGCTTCTGCACAGCAAAAGAAACTATCATCAGAGTGAACAGGCAACCTACAGAATGGGAGAAATCTTTTGCAATGTATCCATCTGACAAAAGGCTAATATCCAGAATCTGCAAAGAACTTCAACAAATATACAAGAAAAAAACAACCCTATTCAAAAGTGGGTGAAGAGTATGAACAGACACTTCTCAAAAGAAGACATTTAGGGGCCAATAAACATATGAAAAAAAGCCTATCATCACTGGTCATTAGATAAATGCAAATTAAAATCACAATGAGATACCATCTCACACCAGTTAGAATGACGATCATTAAAAGGCCAGGAAACAACAGATGCTGGAGAGGGTGTGGAGAAATAGGAACACTTTTACACTGTTGGTGGGAGTGTAAATTAGTTCAACCATTGTGAAAGATAGTGCGGCAATTCCTCAAGGATCTAGAATCAGAATACCATTTGACCCAGCAATTCTATTACTGGGTATATACTCAAAGGATTATAAACCATTCTACTATAAAGACACATGCACATGTATGTTTATTGCAGCACTGTTCACAAATAGCAAAGACTTGGAACCAACCCAAATGCCCATCAATGATAGAGTGGATAAAGAAAATGTGGCATATATACACCATGGAATACTATACAGCCTTAAAAAAGGATGAGTTCATGTGCTTTGCAGGGACATGGATGAAGCTGGAAACCATCATTCTCAGCAAACTAACATGGGAACATAAAATCAAACACCGCATGTTCTCACTCATGAGTGGGAGTTGAACAATGAGAACAGATGGACACAGGGAGGGGAATATATCACACTGGGGCCTGTCGTAGGGTGGGAGGCTGGGCGAGGGATAGCATTAGGAGAAATACCTAATGTAGATGATGGGTTGATGGGTGCAGGAAACCACCATGGCATACATATACCTATGTAACAAACCTGCACGTTCTGCACATGTACTCTAGAACTTAAAGTATTAAAAAAAAATAACTGTAAGGAAAAGATGATAAAGAACTGGGATCCTTTTAACATTAGGAAGGAGAAGAGGAGCCCAGTAAGTTCAAAGACCTTACTTTGAAGTATAAAGTAAGAACAACAAGAAAAAAAATGTCTTGAGGCACCTATCAGCATTGTCTGCAAGAATCCAATCAAGTCCTGGATTCACTAGGTCAGGATCGCCAAGCATGGCTGGGCATTTGAGTCACCAAGGGATTGATTCTGGGGTACCAGTTTTCAGACTCCACCTCCACCTACTGAATCACTGGGCCACTTCATTATATGGCCCACATACATTCCTGGAATGCCATCAACAGACGTATTCCACATCATTAAACAATAAGCACAGTCTTGGAAGTGACAGATAAAGGCTAGTGAAAGGAAATCTACAATACTTTAGGCCAAATATTACAGCCTGTCAGCTCTCAGCAAGACAGTTGGATACAGAAAATTGGATGCAGATGATGGGATAGAACAAGACGAGGAGGAATTCCAGGTGCCCATTTGAATTTGTGACAATGAGAAAAAAGAGTGAAATCAGAATATGAGCCACCCTAGCCTTTGTGGAGCAGCAGCGAAGTAATGTCACAGGTGTGTGATCTGCCTAGATACAATGGCAGCTTTTCTTTCCCACCTCTGAGTAGTTAGTGCTCTAGTAAAAAAGTCATGTATGCATATTGAAGACCTTGGGATCTGTCATCAGAAAGCAATGATCCCCAAACATTTTGGCATTCTTCCCGGTTCAATTTTAAAATATACCTATTCTCAAATTTCCCTTGATGAACATTCCATAATTTATTTTCAAAATATAAGTGAAGTATATTAGTCATCAGATTTTTAAGTGTTTGTGTGTGAGACACAACTTGAGATAAAAGGGGACATCCTAGTGGATTGAGAGCTGGGACTGTCACTCCTCATTTGTGAAGGAGGAATCCAGACTTGCAGTAGCCCTGGGAACACTGAATGCAGCCAATCTCACAGCAGTGTCTCAACGGCAGTGTCACACAATAGCAATTAGGGTTGTGTGCTTGTTATAATGGCAAAATTGTCTGTGTGCATGTTCTACAAGATCCTCTCACAGATTTGGAGAATAAAAAAGATATCCTCCAATTAATTTTTAAAATGTTATTCTCTACTACATCTGGAGAACTGCAAATTGAGATGCTTCAGTCTCTACAGGATGACTATGCAAGGTGGCGGCGGGGCAGGGGAGGCATCCCACATCATAGCAAGGAGAATCTAGACAGGAATGCAGACTGGCCAACACCTTCCAGGATCTTGAACTGTGGGGAAAAATATTTTCACTCTTCCAGTTGGCTATTTCAGGGCTGTATAGCCATAGCTTTCCATTAGCTGGTGACTCAATGGTCATGAAAAGAGGGATAGAAACGCTGTCAACTTTCCTTACAAAAAACAAGGGCAATACTTTGGCAGTTGCTGTATGTCTTCAACTAAACCTCAAAACAATAGGTCTTAGCCTTCACATTTTCTGTCTGAACAAGGGAAGGAAACTGGAGGATTCAATAAGAGCTGTTCATTCATTGAACAATTCTTTATCGACTCCCTACCCTAATGAATTCTCTGCTGCTCCGGGCAATGAGAATGCAGTGAAGGAGGAGGAAGTGGCAAGCTCCCTGTGTTTGTGGGGTTTCTAGTGTAGTGAGGATGTCGATACATCCTTTCACCCAGTCATCACTGTTCAAGACATCCCACACCAAGTGCTGCGCAATGTGGGGGAAGAAGGTAGACTCAGTGGTGAACAGGGTAGATGTGGTCCCTGCTCTCTTGAAGCCTGAATAATCAAGGCCCAAAGACCACCCATTTGTCCAACAAATACCTATTACTAAACTGCAGTTTATCAGACACCACACTAGGTGTGGAGGATAAAAAAATGTAAAAGACACAACTTCTATCCTCCAAGAACAAGGAATACAAGATGAGTGACAGATATATAAATTATAAATATAAATAAGCAAATCAAAAGCTTTAGTGGAGGGAACACAGATAGGGGCATTGTCTGCTCAGCTTGGGCAGGGCCATAGGGGGACGGGAGAGGAGTTTCCTGAAGGAACAGGCACTTGACCAGGACCGTGTGGGTCAGAGGTCAGAGATATTTCTCAGACCTTTACAGAATGGGAGAAATCTTTTGCAATGTATCCATCTGACAAAAGGCTAATATCCAGAATCTGCAAAGAACTTCAACAAATATACAAGAAAAAAACAACCCTATTCAAAAAGTGGGTGAAGAGTATGAACAGACACTTCTCAAAAGAAGACATTTAGGGGCCAATAAACATATGAAAAAAAGCCTATCATCACTGGTCATTAGATAAATGCAAATTAAAATCACAATGAGATACCATCTCACACCAGTTAGAATGACGATCATTAAAAGGCCAGGAAACAACAGATGCTGGAGAGGGTGTGGAGAAATAGGAACACTTTTACACTGTTGGTGGGAGTGTAAATTAGTTCAACCATTGTGAAAGATAGTGCGGCAATTCCTCAAGGATCTAGAATCAGAATACCATTTGACCCAGCAATTCTATTACTGGGTATATACTCAAAGGATTATAAACCATTCTACTATAAAGACACATGCACATGTATGTTTATTGCAGCACTGTTCACAAATAGCAAAGACTTGGAACCAACCCAAATGCCCATCAATGATAGAGTGGATAAAGAAAATGTGGCATATATACACCATGGAATACTATACAGCCTTAAAAAAGGATGAGTTCATGTGCTTTGCAGGGACATGGATGAAGCTGGAAACCATCATTCTCAGCAAACTAACATGGGAACATAAAATCAAACACCGCATGTTCTCACTCATGAGTGGGAGTTGAACAATGAGAACAGATGGACACAGGGAGGGGAATATATCACACTGGGGCCTGTCGTAGGGTGGGAGGCTGGGCGAGGGATAGCATTAGGAGAAATACCTAATGTAGATGATGGGTTGATGGGTGCAGGAAACCACCATGGCATACATATACCTATGTAACAAACCTGCACGTTCTGCACATGTACTCTAGAACTTAAAGTATTAAAAAAAAATAACTGTAAGGAAAAGATGATAAAGAACTGGGATCCTTTTAACATTAGGAAGGAGAAGAGGAGCCCAGTAAGTTCAAAGACCTTACTTTGAAGTATAAAGTAAGAACAACAAGAAAAAAAATGTCTTGAGGCACCTATCAGCATTGTCTGCAAGAATCCAATCAAGTCCTGGATTCACTAGGTCAGGATCGCCAAGCATGGCTGGGCATTTGAGTCACCAAGGGATTGATTCTGGGGTACCAGTTTTCAGACTCCACCTCCACCTACTGAATCACTGGGCCACTTCATTATATGGCCCACATACATTCCTGGAATGCCATCAACAGACGTATTCCACATCATTAAACAATAAGCACAGTCTTGGAAGTGACAGATAAAGGCTAGTGAAAGGAAATCTACAATACTTTAGGCCAAATATTACAGCCTGTCAGCTCTCAGCAAGACAGTTGGATACAGAAAATTGGATGCAGATGATGGGATAGAACAAGACGAGGAGGAATTCCAGGTGCCCATTTGAATTTGTGACAATGAGAAAAAAGAGTGAAATCAGAATATGAGCCACCCTAGCCTTTGTGGAGCAGCAGCGAAGTAATGTCACAGGTGTGTGATCTGCCTAGATACAATGGCAGCTTTTCTTTCCCACCTCTGAGTAGTTAGTGCTCTAGTAAAAAAGTCATGTATGCATATTGAAGACCTTGGGATCTGTCATCAGAAAGCAATGATCCCCAAACATTTTGGCATTCTTCCCGGTTCAATTTTAAAATATACCTATTCTCAAATTTCCCTTGATGAACATTCCATAATTTATTTTCAAAATATAAGTGAAGTATATTAGTCATCAGATTTTAAGTGTTTGTGTGTGAGACACAACTTGAGATAAAAGGGGACATCCTAGTGGATTGAGAGCTGGGACTGTCACTCCTCATTTGTGAAGGAGGAATCCAGACTTGCAGTAGCCCTGGGAACACTGAATGCAGCCAATCTCACAGCAGTGTCTCAACGGCAGTGTCACACAATAGCAATTAGGGTTGTGTGCTTGTTATAATGGCAAAATTGTCTGTGTGCATGTTCTACAAGATCCTCTCACAGATTTGGAGAATAAAAAAGATATCCTCCAATTAATTTTAAAATGTTATTCTCTACTACATCTGGAGAACTGCAAATTGAGATGCTTCAGTCTCTACAGGATGACTATGCAAGGTGGCGGCGGGGCAGGGGAGGCATCCCACATCATAGCAAGGAGAATCTAGACAGGAATGCAGACTGGCCAACACCTTCCAGGATCTTGAACTGTGGGGAAAATATTTTCACTCTTCCAGTTGGCTATTTCAGGGCTGTATAGCCATAGCTTTCCATTAGCTGGTGACTCAATGGTCATGAAAAGAGGGATAGAAACGCTGTCAACTTTCCTTACAAAAAACAAGGGCAATACTTTGGCAGTTGCTGTATGTCTTCAACTAAACCTCAAAACAATAGGTCTTAGCCTTCACATTTTCTGTCTGAACAAGGGAAGGAAACTGGAGGATTCAATAAGAGCTGTTCATTCATTGAACAATTCTTTATCGACTCCCTACCCTAATGAATTCTCTGCTGCTCCGGGCAATGAGAATGCAGTGAAGGAGGAGGAAGTGGCAAGCTCCCTGTGTTTGTGGGGTTTCTAGTGTAGTGAGGATGTCGATACATCCTTTCACCCAGTCATCACTGTTCAAGACATCCCACACCAAGTGCTGCGCAATGTGGGGAAGAAGGTAGACTCAGTGGTGAACAGGGTAGATGTGGTCCCTGCTCTCTTGAAGCCTGAATAATCAAGGCCCAAAGACCACCCATTTGTCCAACAAATACCTATTACTAAACTGCAGTTTATCAGACACCACACTAGGTGTGGAGGATAAAAAAATGTAAAAGACACAACTTCTATCCTCCAAGAACAAGGAATACAAGATGAGTGACAGATATATAAATTATAAATATAAATAAGCAAATCAAAAGCTTTAGTGGAGGGAACACAGATAGGGGCATTGTCTGCTCAGCTTGGGCAGGGCCATAGGGGGACGGGAGAGGAGTTTCCTGAAGGAACAGGCACTTGACCAGGACCGTGTGGGTCAGAGGTCAGAGATATTTCTCAGACCTTTACATACAAATTAACAATGTATGTAAAGCCAGTGTGGGAACTTCATTTCCAGATTATTTCTCCTATTATTTCTTTCCAGATGGAAATGTGACACTCCCAGCCTCCCAGTATCTCCTATACCCTTCTCTCTAGGGACGGAATGCCTTTGTCTGATTGGAAGGCATTGGGAAGGAAAATTGGGCATGCTTGACTCAGTTCCTCCTTCTTTCCAGCCAGCCCGCTCTTGTGTGTTCTCAAGTGCTCCAAGTTAAAGAACCGTGGGAGGCCCGCAGTGGTTCAGGGTCTTCTATGATTATTCGGAATAGTCTGTCCAATTCCAGGGTTGAGTTAGCAAGCGCATGTAGCTCATGCTCCAAAAGACATTCTCTGACCTCTACTTTGTCAGTTATAAAGTTGATCTTTGGCTTCCATTTACCTTATTTCCTATTTCTTTTTTTTATTAATATACTTTAAGTTCTAGGGTACATGTGCACAAAGTGCAGGTTTGTTACATATGTATACATGTGCCATATTGGTGTGCTGCACCCATTAACTCATCATTTACATTAGGTATATCTCCTAATGCTATCCCTCCCCGCTCCCCCCTCCCCCCACCACACGACAGGCACTGGTGTGTGATGTTTCCTACCCTGTGTCCAAGTGTTCTCATTGTTCAATTCCCACCT
>NW_016806417.1:1355545-1400487 GCF_001698545.2 Rhinopithecus bieti
CCGACAGGCATTGGTGTGTGATGTTCCCCACCCTGTGTCCAAGTGTTCTCATTGTTCAATTCCCACCTATGAGTGAGAACATGCGGTGTTTGGTTTTCTGTCCTTGTGACAGTTTGCTCAGAATGATGGTTTCCAACTTCATCCATGTCCCTACAAAGGACATGAACTCATCCTTTTTATGGCTGCATAGTATTCCATGGTATATATGTGCCACATTTTCTTAATCCAGTCTATCATTGATGGACATTTGGGTTGGTTCCAAGTCTTTGCTATTGTGAATAGTGCCTCAATAAACATATGTGTGCATGTGTCTTTATAGCAACATGATTTATAATTCTTTGGGTATATACTCAGTAATGGGATGGCTGGGTCAGATGGTATTTCTAGCTCTAGATCCTTGAGGAATCGCCACACTGTCTTCCACAATGGTTCTAAGCAATTGGATTCAAAGAGAAAGGGGTTGCTACTTATTGAGAGCTCCCTCTGAGACCCTGAGAGAAGGGGGTTTCAGGTAGAAATGTTCCCCTAGAAAGGGGGAGGTACAAATCACTTTCAAGAATTGCAAGTTCTGTTTGACTTGGGTGTTTGGAGTAGCAGGGAGTTGCCTAAAGTAAGCCTGGAGAAGCTGGCCAAGGCAACATCATGGAGAGCCTTGTAGGTCTGCAGAGGAGTCAGCCGAGGGATCCTCCACAGAGGAATGTATCAGCAGATTTGCATTTTAGAAGGATTGCTGCTCTATGGTAGCAAAGTGAGAGCTGCAATCTGAACCAGGGAATCAATTAGGAAATAGCTCCAATTAAAGATGGCAGTGAGTCAGAAAGGAGAGGAGAGGCTTCAGGGGTGATTAATAGAGAGAAATGAGAGTATGCACTGCCTGAATCTGGAAACCAAGGAAGAGAGGAGAGGGGGAAGAACACACACATGTGTGACCTAGATCGGGTAGGTTGGGGTGGGACGGTGATGAGACCCTCAGTTTTGAACTTGTTGAGACTAAGTCCCTTGTGGAAAGTCCTGATTGACTTATGTACTAGGCGGTTGAATGGCAGCTCTCTATGTCTGAAGTTGAAACGAGGTCTGAGCTGCAGTTGTGGACTTAGGGGCATTGATGGGCTCAAAATCAGTGCAGGGCATGAAAAGAAAAGAGAAGCAAGGCCAGAGTTTTAATACTTAAGTGTCCTGATTACAGCTCCTCATCTGTATTAAATATTCTGCAGGAGAAGCTCTCTGTTTGTATTTGGAGTTATTATTCCAGAATTCTCCCAGAATTACTGCAGGAGCAACTGTAAGTGACAATACTAGGATTTTTATTTTTTGGCTATGATTAAAGACCACATAGACAAATGCAAAACACAATTTTTAATGACAAGATTTATGAAACAATGTTGTTGTAAAGTTTTCAAAACTTCTCTGTTGTATAGTTTCGTGTCATAGAATCAGAAACGGTAACGAGAAAAAGTTAGTGACCTAACTCAAAACCATTCTATTAGCTGAGCTGAATGACACATTTAGAAAGTGACCAGAGAGATTTTTTTTCAACCTCTCTAATGATCAGTATCCTTATTTGCATTTGTGGGATCCACAACATATTTATTGATAGCATTTGGGGGAGATTAACAATGTACGTAAAGCATTCTATCACATAGTCAGTGCTCTGTAAGTAATGATTATTGTGATTGTTTGCAAGAGAGCTGAGCATTTTTGGTAATACAATTGTAATTCTTCTGCATGCAGATCACCCACAGCAACATTTTGAAAGTATGAGCTGACTTGTCTTTTGCTATCACCTCCTTCATTGCCAGTCTGTGTTTATTCTGGGAAGGCCAACTAATTTTAGTATTATCCCAAATCAAATAGAATTAAGAACAAAAATGTGTAGCCTAAACCAAATTATAATATATGTTAAAGGTCATATATAAACACTATATTATTTGTGAATGCAGATTTTTCATACCACTGTCCCATATTATCAGAGATCCCCTTTGACATGGAGCCTGAGAAGATGAGGGAAACAGGCCACCTGACTTAGTTGAGACCCTCCCAACCCTCTCCACCCCAAATAATAGAGAAATGGCTACTTCCCATGGAGAGAAAGGAAATGAACATTAATTGGCATTTTTGAAACTATTCCATGACCATCATTATGTTGACTTCACGCTTCATCTCATATAGTCCTCTGAACAGTGCAGGGAGAGGGATATGGTATGGCAATTCCATTTTACAGACAAAGATTGAGATTCAGAACAATGAAGCAACTTGCCCAAGCCCATAAAGTCAATCAACAGAGAATCTAGGATCCAACCCAGGTCTGTGTGACCAGCAACCTCACAATCTCTCCATGCACCTCCGTTCCCCAGCCACACACAAGAGCGGGCTGGCTGGAAAGAAGGAGGAACTGAGTCAAGCATGCCCAATTTTCCTTCCCAATGCCTTCCAATCAGACAAAGGCATTCCGTCCCTAGAGAGAAGGGTATAGGAGATACTGGGAGGCTGGGAGTGTCACATTTCCATCTGGAAAGAAATAATAGGAGAAATAATCTGGAAATGAAGTTCCCACACTGGCTTTACAGTAGTTCACATTTAACAAGGCTTCTTCAAGGCAGGCCCCATCTAAGCACCTCATGTGTACTTTTTCTTTAATCCTCCTAACAACGTGGGGGGTACATACTATTAAAAGCCACATCAGGAAACTGAGACACAAAAACTAGCCCAAGACTATACAGTTAATAAGCAGTGAGTTAAAAATTCCATCCAAGGGAGTCAACCTCCAGATCTTATACTCTTCAACTCTAAACGAAAAGGCCTCACTTAAGAGAACCAACCACAACGTTCCAACTTTTAAAGTGACATGAAAGCATGTTGAGTTTCAACCCAACAAGGGAGAAAAAAATGATGTTATATGAGAAAGACAAATCACCTATAAAATAGGGGGAAAAATTCTTGCAACAACTCAGCTCCCACCTGGTTGTACTAGAATAGTGACTGTTTCTAGGTATTAATACACATATTGTTTATCAACTAAGTTATCCGGTCTGAGCAAAAGAGTTTTCTCTCCAAAAATTTTGTGTTAGGGGAAACAGTAAATGAACTCTTAAGCTTTCAAAATGATAATCTAGCATTGCTTAAAAGTCTACAAATTTGTTCCTAAATGTATTTAAATCTTACCAGCGAACATGATTCTGGTTATTAAAAAGTAATTCTGGAGAAATTAGCTTGCAGCTACAAAATTAATATAATTCATTTATTACTTGCAGCCACAAATCAAGATGCTGTTAACACTGCTACACACAATTTAATATGCACAGTAAGTTTCCATATGGCTTCAATTTTAGGTTTCTGGTCACTCCATTGAATCATTTACAGAATAGCCCAGCATGTCTAGTTAGAGGGCACTTTACCTAACTGAAATGTGAAGGATGTACTTTCGAAATTAATGAAAGTGAAATTAAAGTTGTGGTTTACATCTCATTTTTATTGTATAAAGCAAGAATATATTTTTAAATCTATAGCCATACTATTAAATAAAGATTTAGTGATAGAGAAAAGCCCAAAGCACTCAATCTTCAATACTAGCTAAGACTCTTCTATTTTTTCTGGTTCCCAACTTTCCTTCTTGTTTTCACTATTTTTCCGAAAAAGATGTAGAAGGAGGAGAACACACACACACACACACACACACACACACACACTCCTTCTTGATTTATTTAAGAAGGTTGGGATAAAAGAATTGTTCAGAGCTTAAGCCCTCACAAATAGTATGGTGTCATTTTTTTCATAACTAGGTTTCATGCCTCCATTTACAAGAAATTCAAGTTTTATAATAGATGAGATACACACAACTTATATCATTCCAGAAGAGCAATAAACATGATAATTACATTTCATATCTCACGCCTCAAAGATAGGGAATGTCTCTCACCTGTGTTTTCCTTTACTGTTTCATTTTCTGGGGAACTTATGTTCCCAGAAACATAAGTTTGAATTGCATCCTTGAGTCTCTCAGTGTGTTTTGTGGTGAAGACTTCTTTTCTCCTTGGCCATTCCCACCATGAAAGCTGGTTGAATAGACCAGACAACTCAAATCATCTTTATTCCAGGATTTGTCCTTCATCTCTCTGTCAATCACGATGAAATCTGTGATGACATCACTATGTTTCACTCTATACATCCTGACAGATTCTTTTCTGCTGTCACTTTCAAAAGTTAAACTGACAAGAGAAACCTCTGATTCAGAAAACAAAATAGTGGCAGTGATTTAGCTTCTCAACTTTACATTTGGCAATTGCATACTTTTGCTTCTGTTCTATAGAGGACAGGCAATGGATAAGTAGGAAAAGAGAAGAGGAGCTGAGAATATAGAAAGGCAATAAATCTTTGGCCTGATTTGTACCAAACAATGATGTTCTCATTAGAAAAGGAAGCAAGGCTAGATGAGAGAAGCAACCCCAAAGGGTTCTTATTCTCAAACTGACATAAAGGTTCACATCTCTGCAGAAGTCTTTTGTATTTTGATCTTAAGCTAAAATTAAAAAAAAAAAAAAAAAAGTGGAGTAATTAGAAAAGAAACGTTCTATAAAGATCTGTGAAGAAAATTAGATAACTGTTAGGGACTAGCAAAAAAGGCACTGAATTATACCCAGGAGTTTATTTCAAAGCTTGTTAGAATAATGATACGTTCCTTCTGAATGATACTTGTAAATGTTACTTTACAAGAATTATCACAACAACTCTTTTGACATATTGTGGCAAATAAATGTAATTACCTGTCTCTGATTGCGAAAAAGCAGAGAAGTTTGAGAGAAGTAAGGTGACATCCAAATTCACACTGTTAGCAAGTGGCAGAATTTAAATTAGATCCAAGTCTTTCAACATACAGTCCCATAGTTCTGCCACAGCATTTTTTGAAAAGACCTGGTTAATGTAGAAGTTTAGTTATTTTAATAAAGTAATGTAAAATCTTGCTTTAAGAATGAGACCAGGCCAGGCGCGGTGGCTCACGCCTATAATCCCAGCACTTTGGAACAGTGAGGTAGGCAGATCACAAGGTCAGGAGTTCGAGACCAGCCTGATGAACATGGTGAAACCCCATCTCTACTAAAAATAAAATGAAACAAAAAAATTAGCTGGGTGTGGTGGCATGTGCCTGTAATCCCAGCTACTCAGGAGGCTGAGGCAGGAGAATCGTTTGAACCTGAGAGGTGGAGCTCGCAGTGAGCCGAGATCGTGCCACTGCACTCCAGTCTAGGTAACAGAGCGAGACTCTGTCTCAAAAAAAAAAAAAAAAAAAAAAAAAAAAGGGGGGGACGACTAATCTGACTTGCATATTTCCTGGAAACAGTGGACCATAGTATCTGTTTTATGACTTTTAAGGATTAATTATATTTCCTTGAAAGTTTTACTACAAATCTAAATACATAAGATGCTTACTAACATCATAAATCTATGCATTTAAATATAGACTCCAGACCATGGAAAAAGGTATATTCTGGCAAGAGACCTGAGAAGGGTCACGAACAGATTGGGTGACTTGGTATAGGAGTTGAGGAAAGATACTGGTTAAGAAAATCTTAGAGAAAAAGACAATCGGCATCATGGATTCCCTTTTGTCCTCCGCAACACAAACATGCATCGCCCATCACCCTCTCAATTCCTGGAGTATTTAGTTCATCATCTTATCATATTGTATTTATTCACTTTGTGAACCTTCTATATGAACACTCTATAAATGTCCGTGTAAGGCCATATGCTTTCTATCAAACTGTAAATCCTGGTCATATCGTTGATTCACATAGCATTTGATATAACATTCAACACAGTATTCTGCACATAGCAGGTGCCCAATAAATGTTTAACCAAATGTATTTACATTATATCCAGAAAGTATCCTATGGGTTTACCAAGTGCTATCCCTGTCAAAGATGATGAGAATGAGTTTGATTTGTGTCTCCTATCAGTTTGAAATGCTAATTTCTTATTTGGTCGCTGAATGTCAAGTATCCAGGCTACGATGTGGAGTCTGACATATAGTCAGTACTAAAAGGCACTCCACTGCAATAATTAAACATAGTTATATTTTGTATGTGTCAGTTTCTGCAGAGAACCCTAGAAGGAAGTAGGATCTCTTTGAATGTCTTTTAAGAAGTTTAGAAAATAGCAGGCTTTGCTCCTTTAAGAAATCACTTGTGTCAAAAGGTTGGTCAGAGGTCGAGCTATAAAACTACAAGGAGATTAGTAAGAAGTTCTAGTGAGTACACTTTCCTAGTTATTTGTTAATGGAAGGGAAAACTCAGTTTCAAAGGGGAGAAAGCTAGGCAGGAAAATAATGAGGCAGAGGAAAATTACTCCCTCCTGATTGGAAAAGGATCATTAGGAGGCACTCACACTGAGGAGCCCTGGTGGGGCTCTGATCTCTCCCTTTCAGCTTGTCCTAAGCAATGTGGGGCAGAAAACCATGTGACTCTGAAAGCCAAAAAAACATCAAGCCCAGTCCTTCTGTAAGCAGAGAGATGGGGGACTGTGCGGTTGCATATAGAGTGCTACATAGCAAACGAGAGAGAGAAGAACAAAGGTCAACTTTTCCATCATTTGTAACGATTGCTCACCTGAGTTGTCCTAAAACCCAGATATTCAGGACAGCATCTCAGAATTTAAAGCTGTAGACTTCCAATCCTTTCTGTCCAGGTCTATGTTGGACACTGAATCAGGGTTAGAGTAAGAGGGAACTGGTGGCAGTTGCTTGACAACAGTGAAGAGTAATGAGAAGGTACCTACATGTTTACATGATTATATTCTTAATAACGTGTCCTATTTATATCATTCTCAAAGTGTTACATAAGACAGATAACAGTGCATTGAGTTTTAAACAGCTGTGTAACAAAAACTCACCATTCTGCTTAATGTCACTATTCCTCTCTTGGAGTAATTTCCCTCCTTCCAAGAATGGTGTTTTTGCACTAATATGACAGATTCTGGCTATGTGATGATAAGCCCATTGAGTGTTCAACCTAGCCAGCCAAGGGAGGCCTTCCTCTGTGAGATCTTTATGGTTTGCTCTGTTCCTCAGGGTGGTAGTAGGGTGTGTTGCTTATTAGTCTTTGTCCTGCTGATTAAGCACCTACCATTGTGAGCAATGAGGTATACTTCTATTTGCTTAAGCTCCATAGTAGATGTTCTGTTTTATTGGGCTCCTCTAGAAGCTGGGACAGTTTTGGTTGTGCCTTCTCTGTCCCATAGGCTTGGGGACCCTGGGAATCCTGGCTGTTCACACCCAAGTGCCTTCAAAGCTTCTTGCCAGAGCTCAATGATTTTTAAGCAAACATGAGTCCTGTATGCTTTCTCAACACACCAGCGTTTTTAAATTGCATGTCCCGATTAGGTTTTAAGGTTTTAGTTGCCTGCTTTAATGTTTAACTTTTCATAATTAGTTCTGATAGTAAAAGTATTGCATATTCATTCTAGAAAATTTATAGGAGTCCAACAGACTATAAAATATGTCCTATCCTCTATCTCTACAAATTATGCCTTCATAATGACTGATTTTAAGAAGGCCAAGTTCAAACAGAGAATACTCTGGCTCCTTGGAGATTCTTCCTGGAATCTGGCAGCATGGGAAAAATCAACCCCCAGGTGTTGGCCTATGCCTCTTTTCTTTCTATACCTGACTCTATGTGGCCATCACTTAAGGCTAAGTAAGCATGTTCCACACTCTGAGGACTCACCCTGCAGGTCAGCAGCCCTGAAAACATGCTCTAAGACCTTCAAGAAGGGAATTCTGGGTCCCAGGCACCTGGAGCTTGGTCTAGGGTGTGTGCGCAGATTTAGGGTGGACGTGTACACATGGCCCTCTGTCCCTCTACCTCTCTCTATCACAAGGCCATTGCTCACTGATGACATTTTTGGGACCTGGCTAAGATATGTTGACATGAGGATACAGATATTGGGTTGGTGCAAAAGTAATTGTGGTTTTTGACATTTCTTTTAATGGCAAAACCCACAATTACTTTTGCACCAATCTAATAGTTTGGGTTACTGGGATTTATTTATGTAGTTCTCAGTCATGTCATACTCTGGTGAGCATCCTTGGTATGAGAATGACTTCCCTGGAGTACTCCTACTAACCACTAAGCTGACTGAACCCTCTACTGAGACATGAAGATGCAGCCCCAGAGGTGGGGTTATCATAGGAGCATGTGCTGTAGCATCAGCATATGTGATAAGGCTCAAAAAGTAAGAAGCCAGAAGCTACTCAGTAGAAAGTGCTTCCATCTATCAGGTGTGTATCATTACATGTGAAACTTTCAGTTATATACATGTCTGGTCAAACAGAAGCTTCTTCCTGTCAGCATTGTACCCGATTAAGTTGCACATCCACGTATAAATGCACCATACATGTGCCCCCTTTTTGATGCAATAACACATTTGATAAAGCTAAAATAAATACCATTTAACTGCCACTTGTAAAGACATTTTGGAATGTTCAATAAAGCAACTGCAAAATTGCCAGATCTTAATATGAACATATGTGAAATATATCTTATTCTTTGCTAATCATTAAATTTATTTGTAAAGACATATACACAGAGAGAGAGCAAGAGAGAGAGAGAGAGAGAGAGAGAGAGAGACAGAGAGACAGAGAGACTGAAGATAAAAATAATGGGCCATTAAACAAAAGCAATATTGTGATCAACTATGGTAAAGACTGGCTTAGCTTTCTACGTTATTAAAAATTGTATTACCAAATTGTTATTATGAGAGGAGATAATGAACAATTATGTAGCCAAAAAATGTAAGGGAAAGGGTATTTTCAAGTTGTCAATAAGTTGATTATTAAAAATATTATACATACACAAATTTGGATTTCATAACATTTGTAGTATTTTCCAACTTAAAAAAAATCTTCAATGTACTGTGATTTCTTTTCTTACTTTAAGTAAATATTCAGTTAGGACCCAATTTTGCATTTTTCATTTTGCCTTTTTAAATTAAAGATTCCCTTTCCCAATAATCATATAAACTCCAGGCTTCACCAACCCAGTTCTGCCTCTGGGTACACGGTTGGAACAGATGAGCAAAGGTGACGGTCCCAAACCTTGCAGGTGGGATTAAGGTCCAAAAGGCAGGATGACAACCAGAGAGTTTAAAGAGATAGGGAAAGGTATTTTTAAAGTCAAATTAGAAGGCATAAATATTGCCTTCTAGAAGCCAATATATTCAGACTGATTGGAGGAAAAAGTCAATGTGAACAAAGAAAATATTTGACTTATAAATATTTTAATAGAAATGTATTCTTCTTTCAGGTCCAAAAGTGAGCTTCTTACTTTTTGTCCCTTATCACATATGCTGATGCTACAGGACACACTCCTGTGATAATCACACCTCTGAAGCTGCCTCTTCATGTCTCAGTAGAGGATTCAGTCACCTTGGTGGTCAGCAGGACTATTCCAGGGAAGCCATTCCCATACCAAGAATGCTAGCAAGAGTATGAAGTGACTGAGAATCACATAAATAAAATCCCAATTATTCAAATTACATGTATCCCCAAGTCAGCAGCTCTTAGCCAGGTCCCAACAATAAAATAAAATATTTGAGTACACATATCCTTAATTTAATGAATAAAACACAATTCATTTATTATTTAGGGTCATTTACTGTATTTGTATGTAAATAGTTAATATGTGGTCCTAAAACTCTAAACAAAAACTGTGTGTGTGTGTGTGTGTGTGTGTGTGTGTGTGTGTGTGTGTTAAGAGGTTATCAAAGCACAGACTGTAGATTCACTCCACATAGATGCAAATCCTCACTTCATTGCCTACCAACTGTGTGGCCTTGGTCAGGTAATTCATTCTCTCTGGGTCTCAGCCTTCTCACTTGTATATTTCCTCAAACAGTAGCACCTGCCTCTTGGGGTGATATGAGGATTAAACGAGATAATACATGAGATAATACAGATAATACATGTGGACAGCATGCCTGACCCAGAATAAACACTAAATTCATGTTACCTCTAACTTGCTAATCAAACATTTTTCTTATAGACTATGATAAAATGAACTTCAGTCAAGCTGGAATAGGTTATTACAAAACTTGAATCAGATGGTAGCCAGATAGGTTTGGCTGAACAAATTGTTTTGTCTCCAGCCCAGTCACGCAATGGCAGAAACTCTAACAGGTCATGCCGTGTTACACTGATGAGAGAACATGGCAAGGAGGATATTAAATTAGTCATGAATGTGGCAAGTGACTGATATCATCTGTAACCCTCTAGGATTTGTCGGCATTGACATGCTGACCAATTTAGAGCCCAACACTTACTCTCTCAGTCAGATGTTTGAATTCTAGATTTACACTGAGCAACTTTCATCTACTGACAAAACAAAAAAGAATTACAAGACAGAATAAATCCGTAAGTGGTTAATTGTCAGGGCAATAAAACTAAAATAGATTTGTCACATTATCATAGTATAAGATTCTAAGTACTGTACCTGATATTCACAAATATATATTCAAGAACTTTCTGTTCTACTGCAATTATATTGCAAACTAGTAAGTTATAGTAAGAAAGTATTAGCATGTCTCCTCTTTATCTTTATAATCTATTCCTTTACTTGAAAAATTAGCTTTGGACCTACCATAATGGTGTTTTAGAAAATAAATGATGAATGCCAGTTTTATGTGAAAGGCTTGTTATTTTTCAGGCTTAGACACTGTGGCTGTCTACAAAGTAATATGATCATGCACAAAAATCTCTGAAAAGACTAACAGTCCCATAAGCTTTTATAGTTTTTTTAAAAAATAACAATTTTCTATTAAAATACAAAAAAGAATGAATGGATAAAGATACTGTGGCACACACACACACACACACACACACAAACACACACACACATTCTGGAATAGTATTCAGCCTTAGAAAAGAGAGGGTTCAATATGGATGCACCTGAAGGACATTGAAGTAGGTCAAACACAGAAAGAAAAATACTGCATAATCTCACTTATATATGGAATCTTAAACAAAGGATCAAATATAAAGAGAAAACAACACAGTGGTTACTGTGGTTGGGGTCAGGGTGGTGGGGAGGAAATAGGGAGATTTAGGACAAAATAAGTAGTACACAGATAGGACGAACTAGTCTAGAGATCTAATATACAACAGGAGGACTAAAGTTAATAACTGTATTGTATTCAAGATTTTTGCTTAATGAGTAGATTATAGCTGCTCTTGCCACGGGAAGAGGTGGTGGGGAGAAGGAGTAACTATGTGAGATGATGAATATGTTGACATGTTCCACTATAGCCACCATTTAACTATATATGTATCTTATAACATCATGATGTAACCTTAAATACACACAATAAAATTTATTTTACAACATAAAATACAAAAGAAATAGAAGTAATTTAAAACATGTTCAAAAATGAAGAACAGACAAGAATTGGATATTTCTTTTTAACGTGTCTCATCCTCCATAGTAAGCTTACATAAAAAGTATTCTTTTCTTCAATGTTGAATCCGGAAATGTGGAATGGATGGGCAGGTCCAGTATTATGTTTCCTAATTAAAGTATAGATCCCTAGTATTTTATGTGATTAATACTATTTCATCAAGCATGTATTTTAAAGCTTCTTGGCACAAAGTGTCCATAATGCTACAGTTAAATTTTGTTTTGTTTAGTTACAGGCATAAATAGTAATAACCAACCCAGAAATAAATGCCGTAAAAAATAATAGAGGAAGACTTCTGGTTAAAGATGGCTGTGACCATGTGTTGCCATCACTCTCTCCCAAAATTCTATTAAAATGCAGGAAGACATTAAAAAATTAATTTCAGCACACAGCACCACTGAAAATCTGGAAACTCTAGCACCAGCAGACAAGAACACAGAACAATTTCTTAAATATGTAACTGGAAGAAAGAAAACTGCAGCCACTTCAGTTCAAGGACAGAACTTCTATTGTCCGGTGAGGTTCCCCAGGAGAAACTCATTACAGCAACTCCAAGAGTCTAGCAGGAGGCAGATGAGAGAGGCTGGCTAGTTAACAAAGTAAGTGGCAATTAAAAAAAAAAAAAAAGGGCAGGCCGGGCACAGTGACTCACGCCTGTAATCCCTGCACTTTTCGAGGCGGGTAGATCACCTGAGGTCAGGAGTTTGAGACCAGCCTGGCCAACATGATGAAACCCCATCTCTACTAAAAATACAAAAAATTAGCAGGGCATGGTGGCACATGCCTGTAATCCCAGCTACTCAGGAGGCTGAGGCAGGAGAATCACTTGAACCGGGGAGGCAGAGGTTGCAGTGAGCTGAGATCACACCACTGCACTCCAGCCTGGCCAACAAAAGCAAAACTCGGTGTCAAAAAAAAAATTAAGGCAGTTCAATAAGTTTCGTGTTCTTGGATGTCATGTTTGGCTGTGGATTAAATTATGGAGGACAACTTTCTGATTTTAGAATTCTGACCTCTGAAATTCAACAATTAGTATGGGGCAGTAGAAACAAATAGCGCTGTAACAAATGTATGGTCACTAAACAATTTGTCTCCATACCCAGAAGAAAAATCACCTGTACTCCTAGAAAGGAAGAGCCTTTCTGACTCTACTTAATGTCCTTTTCCTCCATCCAGCTATCAGAAATCAGGACTTTCTAAATCAGAACACAAACCCACAGCCAGACTGGAAGTTTCACTTGACTGAGGAAGTAACTCTTCCTAACAATATTGTTTCAATTAGATCATCTATACTACAAACATACCACACACACATACACAAAAATCATCAAACATGTGGAAAATTCTGGCATAAGACAACAGCAAACAGAAGAACTATACCCAGAGAATACAGAATTACCTTTAATTAAAAGAAAACTTTAAGTGCATTATTATTTAAGAGATCTGTAAAATGATCACATTCATAAATTTAAAAAGAGCAGGCTACTCTTTAAAAAAAGCAGTGAGAACTCTTGTCAATTAACACAGATTACTAAAAAAAATCAATAGACAATCTGAAGTGCAAAATGCACTTTTGATACTGAAACAGAACGGCAACAGTGCTGAAGCATTGTTAGTCACCTTCTATGGGAAAAGAAAAAAAAAAGCATGGAAGCGCCTGGGGCATGTTCAGGACAAGAAGCCATTTAGTTTGACTGCATTGGAGGTTACGAGCAGAGAGAGTGGTGGGAGATAGTGTCGGAGTGTGGATTAGGGGGTCACCAGAGAGAAACAGGTTGTCCCAGTGCTGGCGAAGAGTCAGTGACTGGGATATGCAGCAACAGAGAGAACAGGTACAAGGCAGCTGACCGTGTAAGCCTTGGCTGCCTTTATCTTCCTCTCACTCTGATGAGAGCTAATCCCAGGAGAGCCCACGAATACAACAGAAAACATCTGGCTGGATATTCGAGTGTAGGAGCAAGAGCAAACTGTTTTAAAGCAGCTGCAGTTCTCTGCAGGAAAGGAGCTAAGGATCCCTGGAAGCTGCGTGACCCACATTGGAGGGACCACTCCCATCCTTGGCCAAGTAACACTTGATGGTAAGGAGCTAACTAGCACAGGCAAGAGAGCTCGCCTGTCTTCCAAAGGAATCCCATTCCACAGTATCCCTGCTTCCATAAACGAACACCCTACGCAAGCTAGACTTTTAGACTTTTGGAAACCTGTTTTTGTTAAAGTTCTATTGGCATAGTGCATAAGTAAGGGAGATTTATCCTAGGATAACTGCTAGAGTTCTGTGGACAATAGAGGTGGCATTTACACTTGTGTCATTGGTGAACACAGTAACAACGCTGTGTTGGCAAATGTTTAACAACTGGCTGTGCAGGGAAAAAGCCTTGATTTGTAGCATTTGCCAATTTTTGTGGTACAAATACTCCCACCATGGCCAATTTCAAGCTACCAGTGTAACGCCACCACATGTGGTATTGGGAAGAGATGCACAGGTCATACCCAATGCCCCACTGCATGCAGTGGTATCACTCCCATGATAACATTTGTCCTTCCAAAACAAGTCCCACTACTTGCTGGGACTTTTTTGACCCTAGGTGAACCCTCAAAAATTCACAGACACCTCAAGTGGATTATCTTTCACCCTGTTGAAAATTGGTCACCTTCTTGCTGACAATTTGAAACTTACTTGCTTAATACCATTCCCACTGAAAGGAAACACAATCATTTAAACGAGTATTTAGGTGAGAATATGGATAAATGTCTAAGAGAATGGTCCATAGCAAACTCAGTTCAGAAACCTACTGAAATGACACAAAACAGGAGGGGAAAAAATCCCTCTCTGCTTCTGAAAAGCTGGAGACAAATCTGGACTCTATTCCACTATTTTCCCAGAGCTAGAAAGAAAGTAACTAGTTCATAAATTCCATCAGGAGCTTGGGGATTTTTGATGTAATGAGTTTTACAGTTTCAGAGGAGAATGCTTTGCTAATAATTATGTAACAGTAATTAAATCTGAAAAAGGCTGTACTCTAACTATGTTGATTTATTGCAGCTCCTACAAAGTACTCCTCGAGCGTGCATTGGAGTGTGGGCTGCCTCCCTCCAGTTTTCTTTAAATTCTCACAGAGCACTGGGTCACAGATGGTCTGAGCTGCTATATTTTCCCTATTAAATTCCTAATAATCTTTTTCTGAGGCTGAGTCATGGAAGCCTGGGGATTTCTCATTTTAATTAGAAGGTTTAAGGAGCTAACTCTGTTTGAAATTTTCTCCTAGGAGGGATGGGTGCAGGTGATCCCATTCAGAAGAATGACACAGTACCAGGGCCAGGACCACATTTCCATATTAGATTGCAGCTTGTTTGGCTCGACTCCTGTTTCTGAGGTTGATGATGCATTGTCTGAATTTGAAGAATAAACTTCAGAAAATAGGGTTATTCGGAAATTATTCTTTTTGGGGACATTTTTTGGCATTTGCTTCCCATTTCTGCTTTGCATATAGAGAAGTGATTCAGGAATGTGAATTATTTATTATCCCAAAAGAAGTTTAAATCATATTGATTTGGGCCATAGTCACCGGGGAACAGATTTGGTGACCATTTGTCCTTCTTTATCCCTATTGTTTTCTTCCTTTGGCTCACTCTGACTTTATTTTTAAATATCTCAAATTCTGGGACAGTCTCATATTAAATATGATCTTCAGTTTTACTAGCAGAAGAATGTAAAAATGTATATGAAAGGACAGAATACGATATTTAGAGTAATACCTATAATTCGTTGGGTAATCAGAGAGCAGCCTGCGGGATGAACCATGGGGCTGGGATAAAATTATCTTTTAGAGTTTACCAATGAGTTTGATCATTTGCAGGAAACCTGTTATGTAAAATGGAGTGTATGGTGCTAGGCACAGTTCTCTTGATATTGTAATGTACAAAAAAGAAAATGCTTCTAACAGGGCAGCTGCTCAAGTTTCGCCTCCCCCAGTCACAGAGCTGGTTTCTCTGCTTTTGTAAAATAATGAGCACCTCATGCTTTGAATGTAGCACAATCCAGAGAAGTCAAACTGAACTGCTGCTACCTTTGTAGCCCCCTGTAGTTTTAACAGAAGCATGTGCTTCAGAGCTGCAGCAACTGCATTTTATAAATCCAAAAGTATAAGCAGCATGGATGCATCATTTAAAAAATCTATTTTGTAAATGTAGGATGTTGGTGTTTTAGTTAATTGTACCACAGAAGATTTTTTCCCCCTTTCACGTGCTTTCTGTCTATATTCTAAAATTCTCTAACCCCTTCAGTTTCAGCAAATTGAGTCATTTCAAGGTTTGAAAAGTATCCTTATTTGAGTATTACTAATCTTCAGTGATTATTTTCATGGCTTCATATCGTTCATACATTTCTCAGAAAAGATTTTAGTCTTTACCGTCACAATTTAAAATATAAGTAGAAAATATAAGTAGAAAATATTTATATTTTAAATTCTCTGTATATGGAATAAAAATATATAACTATATATACGTCCCACTGTTAACTGTGTGACGTTTGCCATGTCTATAATGGAAATTAAATTGAGAAAGAATGTAATAGCTTCCACACTAAATTCTGCATCGCATCAGAAGGTTAAAAAAGTAGAGACACGTGCAGCTTAAGAATGTTATACCAAAAACAATTTTAGTATAAAAAATTTTGTTAAGGTATTTAAGGCTTTTCTATCTGTAAGTCCAAGCTGATGTTTCTCAAATGTACTGGCTACAGCCATATGTTTAGTGGTTTCATTCGTGAAATGTGTGGACAAGTGGCTGAGGGCTGCCAGACTGCCGCTGTGTGAGCAGGCTGGCCTGTGTGATGGGTGTGGATGATACCATGATCACATGGAAAGCCACCTGCACCTCGCCATTGTGTGTGGATCCAACCAGGTTCACTCCTAAAGGCCAGATTGAGGGAAGAGGGAGCAACCTTTTTACACCTCGTTCACAAAATGGCTGGCTAGGAGAGTCAATCCTGTAGGAAATGGCCAAGTGAAAATGTACGTGGGTGTAGGGACCTAGAAAAAAAAAAATCCCAAGTTGTGTAGGTTTATTCAAGTTCTTAGATGAAAGACAAAAGCTTTGTCTGAAACTTCTGAATCTCCTTGTACCAGGCCTCATCAAGTTAGAGAACATTCATTCAGTCAGGGGAACAGTTAAGGGCACTATGGCTGCGGCCAGGTTCTTGAAGGAGTTAAACAAGAAAACGTATCAGACTTCTGATTAATGGCCAGGGACATTCCAAGCTGCTTTGCCTACCTCAGCAGTACATGGCTGGTGCAGCAGGGTAATATCTAATAACTAATCTTTGACACAAGAATTAAGTCATTTTGTAAGAAAGCAGATCATTAGAAGCCAAATTGAATTATAAGTAATACTATCTCTGTGGAGGATTGTAAATTAATTGGTTTTTAACAATAACATTTCTGTATTTTATTAAAGCAGCGTAAGAACTCGGTGAAGAAACGAATGTAGCAGATAAACAGGCCAGGTGCTGGTGATGCAAATGAAATAGATGACAGATGGTGAGTAGCACGCTCACTCACTGTGTGTGTATAATGGATAGAGGTAATCAAATTCCTTTGTGAATTGGCGACTTTCTTTACATCAAGAACTTTAACACAGGCTGGCTTGCACTCCTCTCCGCCCCCTGCACCTCAGCATGCACATGTGCCCGCACACACACACCTCTCTGCTTACATGCAGGTCCATCCTAATTATAGCCTATGCTACTATCAGAAAGATGGGCCATACCGCTATTTACATAACACCACACACAAATATCATTTCACCAAATCAACCTGTATACACTAAACAACAGATTTCTCTGATGAGAACACCTCACTGAGGAAACAAAGCAACCTGTTTAGATTAAAGATGTTCCATTCAGTAAGAGAAGTGATACTTAGACCAAAAGGCTGGGCTTCAATGGAAAAGAATTACCTTTGGCTATTACGCTGGGTTTTCCACTAGCATCTTTAAAAAGTGATGACCATTCTGATGGGTCTCCTTTTCACCCCCAAATCATGGTTATGGAGTCTCAAAACCCAGAGAAAATGCTGATCCAAGTCAACTATTAGTAGATTCTATGCAAATTGACTTTTCTCCTCCCCATTCTGATAGCAAAGAGATTGCTTTATTTTAGTGCTGCCTCTGATAAAGGGAAAAGTATATTCAACCAATTCAAGGACACAAATTCATGTCCCATGTGGAATCCAGAAAAGAATTCCACCCAGGGTCATAACATACGAACATACAACTCTCTGAGAATTACCTTGTACCTGTTCAAATCTATATTTCCGGTCGTTTATTGTGATCTTAGCTTCATTTCCATCTTTCTAACTGCTCACCAGACATTTCCACTTGGACGTTTAGATATTACTTTAGTATCAGTGTGTCCAATATAATACATCATTCTTGCCCAAACTAGGTTCACATGGAAAGTCTCCTTTCTCTGACCTCCCTTTCCCTTGGACTTGAAATTTTGGAGATATTCTTGATGGTTCTCTTCTTTATACTTCATGTGCAGTCAAACACATAAGCTCTTTGACTTTTCTTCTGAACTGGCATAACAATGATGATTTCCTCTCCAGTCCCACGGCTGGGCCACTTCATCAACCTCATGTGTGGTTTCTTCTCACTCTGCCCTTGACATCTCCAATGCTCCCTGTTCCCCTTCAGACAAATCATCCCTTCCCACTGCTTTCAAAGCTTTCTGTCTTTCCTACCTCACTCAGTCCTTCGCTGGCCCATACTCCTCCAGCCAGATTCACTTCCCACAGGCCCTGAAAGCCTACCATTTGCTCCACGGGGTTCAGTCTCCCAGGCTGTGCAGTGCCATGTTTGTTCTGGGCTAATCACCCATGTTTCATGCAGCCACCATGTCATGTTCCCTCACCCTCAGGACCTTCGGGCATGCTGTCTGTTTGCTTGAAATGTTCCCATCTCTTTCCTGCTCCCTAACCTTACAGAGGCCTGCTCAAGTTCCCTCCTCTGTGAAGATTTCCCTAACCACTGCCTCAGAACCTCACAGTCAGGGACCTATTATTTAGTCCTTTTCAATCATTTGCAACTTTGAATTGTTCTCTGGTTGCTTCATATGTGATCATTGAGTGTGCCCAGATACACCAGGAGTCTGCTGAGGGCTGCATGTTACACACATCTGTGTCTATTGCCACCAACAAACACTGTCTGGTGCCTTTAAATCATTGTGCCTGCTTTCTCACTGCACAGCAGGTACCAGGCACAGAGGCCTCTAGCATTCTTACTTTTCAGGAGCATTTCATCCTTGACTCAGACTCTTGCCCTTCTTCCCGTGCCCTTGAAATGTGATTCTCACCATGGTCCTCTCTGACTGCCTGGCTTCTTTGATTTCTGATTGGGAGCCCTACCTTACTTCAGCCACTTTTCTCCCCGTGGCCCTGGGGCCCATAATTTGCAACCACCAGTCTTTTCCGTTTGAGGAATGTTCTCAATTGATCTACTCTCATAATGCTGAGCAATATAGTAAGAACCTACCTAATGTATGTTTGGGATGGATTATTTAGGGGAAAATACATTTTTCTGTACTTCTTCGGCTATGGCACAAATTTACCAGATCATTCTAAACTATACTTTATTTGCCCTTTCTTTATATATACATAGGCCTACCAGAACACCTCCACACACCAGGCCCTAAATTTAATTCCAAGGAGTTAAAATGGCATTTGCATTGCAGGATTCTGTGCTTAGGGCAGCACAAAGCACTAGACTTTGGTCTGGTGGTGCTGATTTTGTGTTGACTCTTCCTAAGGGAATAGTGTGCCTTTCGACTGTTTCTGATTTCCTATTAGATGGCATTAAAGGAAGTGTATTATATCCTGAACCTAAAAGGATCAGCTCTTTAATAAACTAAATTGACCTTTCTGCTTTTTTCCCTGAGGGAATTGGGGTCTTCCTCCTTGCCCTGAAGCCCCCTTTCTTCCCTGGCAACAAATTGATTTTGTGACTGTTTTGTTTGGTTTTTTTACATGACAACCACATATATGGTAAAGAGTAATGACCAAAAGTCAAACTCCTGGGCAACTGGGGATAGCCAGATGAGACAATAAATATAATTTGTTGAATTACTGAGGTAGCTCCTGTTCTGCTGGATGTGTGTTCAGCTTCAACATCTTGGCAAAGAGATGATGTCATCAGAGTCATAAGGCAAGTGGCAGACCACCTCTTAAGTGTCTAGTCACAAGTTAAGTCCAGGAGCCCCGAGTTTGTATTCCCCTTTATTTTATTTATTTTTTATTTTTCGAGACAGGGTCTCACTTTCTCACTCGGGCTGGAGTGCAGTGGTGCAATGACAGCTCACTGCAGCCTTGACCTCCTGGCTCAAGTGATCCTCCCACCTTAGCTCCCCAAAGTAGCTGGGACTGCAGGTGCACACCACCATGCCTGGCTAATTTTTTTGGTATTTTTTGGTATTTTTTTAGGAATTGGGTTTTACCATGTTGCCCAGACCCTTTAATTCTCATAATTCCCATTTGAAGCTCTACGCTGTTCAAAGCTTACCAAAGCTCCAGAAGACTTGATGTTTTAGTCCCCACCTACAATTCTGAATTTATCATGGTGCAAACTTCTGAAAATTGGCAGCCTTGCAACCCACAGACAATTCAAACCCTAACAATTCCTTAGCAAGAATGAGCTTTATAAATATTCTAAATGAAAGACAAACTGGCACACATATATAAGAGTAGCTGATACATTGGGAAATAAAGGAGTGATTTGACTATTCAGAACATAAATCACCTTTCCTGTGACCAGTAGAAACCTAGATTCTGACTGATTGCAGCTGTAATACTCAGGATTAGCACATTGAGCTCTTGCTGAAAATTAAATTTACTTATATCCCCTAGATTTCCTCCCTCTCTGACAATTTTGGCCTTTCTTTTGCACAGGAGAAATTGTGCAACTGAGTTCCAGAGCCTCGCCTTCCTAATGCATCTGTAAACAGCTGCAGCTCCCTGTTCAATATTGGCTGCAGCTGCCATAATACCCCAGAAGGATAGCCAAATGGAGAGAGTTCCCCTTAATTGCCTTGCCACCCCCGATTGAATTTATGTTTTGTTTTTAAGTAACATTTTGTTGCATTTGCATTACTGAAATTACCAGGTTACAGTAAACTATAATCCCAAATCAATGTCCCCCCAAAGAAAGCAGGCGTGAACTTTATCACCAACAACAAATTCAATTTTCGCATTACCTACAGACAATGAAGCTTGTGCCAGCAACACTTGCGGCTTCTGGAAAAGTTCTCCAAACAAGAGGAAAACCACAAATCTTGGGCTTTAATGTCACATAGCTTTGCTTTTAATTTAACTATTGGTTTTCACCTGTAGGTGAAAACTAATCTTTACATATTTTGCTTTTGTTTCTAAAATTGCGTGACATGACACATAAAGATATTCCCAATTGGAATCTTCACACATTGCTGGTGGGAATGCAAAATGGTGCAGCTACAGTGGAAAATAGTCTGGGAAATTCCTCAAAAAGTTAAATATAGAATTATCATATAATCCACCAATTCTGCTCCTAGGTACATACGCCCAAAAGAATTAAAAACAGGGATTTAAACATACACATTAACACCATCATTCATGGTAGCCAAAAAGTGCTCATCAACAGATAAATGGATAAATAAAATGTGGTATAGACATACACTGTGCCATAAAAATGGAATATTACTTAACCATAAAAAGGAAGGAAGTTATGAGTCATACTACAACATGGATGAACCTTAAAAATGTTAGGCTAAGTGAAATAAGCCAACACAAAAGAACATTGTAAGATTCCACCTAACATGCAGTATCTAGAAAGGGCAAATTCATCAAGACAGGAAGTAGAATGGAGGTTACTAGGGGCCAAAGGGATGGGACAATGCGGAATTATTGTTTATGAGTACCAACTTTCTAAGAAGATAAAAAAAAAAGTTCTGGAAATAGTGATGAAGGGTATGCAACATTGCAAATGTACTCAATGGTGCTGAATCAGAGACTCAAAAATGGCTCAAATGGTAAATGTTATGTTTTGTATATGTTAACACACAAAAAAAGTTACCCCCAACCATCTAGAGTTTAAAGTTGTATTATACATTTTGATATGAATCCTAGCAAATTGAGAAATTAAATGGGCAAAGTGTAAGATTCAAGGCAACAAGACATTTTTGTCTACAAATTTCTAAACTCTGTCAAAGATAAAGCTAGAAAGAGCCCTCAACTCTATAACAATATGAGGGATACACCTCCTAGATAAAAATGAAAAGAAAAAAATCCATTTGATTTCTCCTGTCAATGATGGATGTGCTCGACTCATCTCACCTTGGGGAAAACCAAGTGGAAAACAGTTTGTCCTGAAAACAATGTGTTCCTCTCCTTCTCACTTCCATAGTACTTCATTCCTGGGCATTGGGAGAGGGATTCTAAACCTTAAGGAAGTTTAGAATTATCACATGAAGCACATAGTCCCACTCCTTAAAAACTGTGCCCATTCTGGCCGCGTGTGGTGCCTCACGCCTGTAATCCCAGCACTTTGGGAGGCCGAGGTGGGCGGATCAGGAGGTCAGGAGATTGAGACCATCCTGGCTAACACGGTGAAACTCCGTCTCTACTAAAAATACAAAAAATTAGCCGGGCGTGGTGGGGGGCGCCTGTAGTCCCAGCTACTCGGGAGGTTGAGGCAGGAGAATGGCGTGAACCCGGAGGCGGAGCTTGCAGTGAGCCGAGATCGCGCCACTGCACTCCAGCCTGGGCGGCAGAGCGAGACTCCGTCTCAAAAACGAAAACAAAAACAAAACTGTGCCCATTCCATGAGGAAGCCTGTTTACCTGTTCTGCCCACTTTAAAGTATTTTGACAAGTAACAGTTGTTAACAAAGGTAACTAAATCAGGCCTACCTGGGTTCTTTAACTTGAAGCTTTACAACAGTGGTTCTCAGTCTTTAGCTGCATTTGAGTCATCCAAAGCGCTTGTTAAAAACGAGAGCCACTGGGCGCCACCTGCAGATGTTTCTGATTAAGTGGGTCTAGCGTGGGGTTAGAGAATAAGCATTCTAACCAGTGTTCAGGCAGAATCATATGCTGTTGGCTCAGGGACTGCACGTTAAGAATCACTGCTTTAGAAATGTAACTCAGGAATGTAGAAGACAGACTAAAGTCAAATGACAGGATGGATTCTCTAACTAAACACATATACGGGCATGATAGAAATAATGAACAATTTAAATTTTAGCGTGGGTAGGGAATTAGCTATTTACCTTGGGCTTTAGGACTAAAACTTATGGATAAAAAGAAGAGTATTCTGATCTCATCCTGGTTTTTTTGAGTGTTTGTTGTTTGTTTTGTGTGTGTGTGTGTGTGTGAGAGAGAGAGAGAGAGAGAGAGAGAGAGAGGGAATGTCTCTCAGCAACGCAGGCTGAAGTATAATGGCATGACCTCGGCTCACTGAAACCTCTGCCTTCTGAGCTCAAGCGATTCTCCTGCCTCAGCCTCTGGAGTAGCTAGGATTAGAGTCATGCGCCACCACACCTAGCTAATTTTTGTATTTTTAGTAGAGACGGGGTTACACCATGTTGGCCAGGCCAGAGTTGAACCCCTGACCTCACGTGATCCGCCTGCCTCAGCCTCCCATAGTGCTGGGATTACAGGAGTGAGCTACCACGCCCAGCCGCTTAACTATCTTTCTAATATAATATTTGATATATTCTCCAGAATGTCTATAACCTATATGTAAATTACAGAGAAAAATTATACAAACACCTGTGACCACTTCCCAGCCAAGAACCAGAACGTAATCAACAACTTACATCCACCTATGTGCTTTTTTTCTCTCCCATTCCAAGTCTGGTCCCTCATTAAAAGGTAACCACTATCCTATTTTTATATTTTTTTTTTAACTTCCTTTTGCACATTTTGAGGATTATAAAATGCCACTATACTATATATAGTTTCAAGTACTGTTCCAGGCAGGATTTCCTTCTAGACATTTCTCAGCAAATTTACATATTTTTCTGAATCCCAAATTCTGAAAAAAGTCAGTCAGAAAAAAATTTCTTTAAATGAGGAAAAGTACTAGAATTAGTACCTAGAAGTGATACTGCTTTGATGGAATCTAACTGATGTCAAGTCGAAAGCAAGAGTGGGAAGAGTTGGAAAATGGAATATTAAGGTTGACTTTTCTAGGAACCAGGACAGTAGCATCATGGAGAGAAGGATTGTGATCTGATCAAGTCAGCCTTGCCTCTAGCAGTTCTCATATCATAACTATGTGTTCCTGGTCCTGTCTGCTCCTAACAGTGAATCATTCTCACAGATAAAACAAATATTAATGAGTTTATAGACATGGTATACTTTGCGTAAATCCTTTGAGTGGAGTTTTAAGGAATGACAAGTTGTGAATGCAAGATCAGTTCTTAACAATGTGAACACGTGGACACAGGGAAGAAAACAACACACATTGGGGCCTGTTTGTGGGTGGGGAGGGAGGGCATCAAGATAAATAGCTAATGCATGCTGGGCTTAATAGCTAGGTGAAGGGTTGATAGGAGCACCAAATCACCAGGGCATACATTTACCTGTCTAACAAACCTGCACGTCCTGCACATGTACCCCAGAACTTAAAATAAAATAGAATATCAGTTCTTAAATAGACAGTTTCAACATGTGATTCCATGAAGTGCTTTTACATTGCTGGGAGATTGAATATTAAATTATTCCCATGCTATGCATAATTTCCACTGGTGTTTTTCATTGTTTGGATATTTGCTGTAGGCTGCAGTTCTTGGTAAGTACTACTAATCAGTATGTTTTATTTGCTAAACAAACATTTTAGATATCCATAATAACAAATAAAGTGTGACATAATAAATGAAGAGTTGGCAGTATTTTAAGAATAACTATGATTTCAGGAATTTCTGGGAATTCATGGGAATTCTGAATTCTCATGTCTGAATCCCAGAGTTTGCTATAAGAATTTGAAAACACTGAGAAACTTGCTTTTTTTTTTACTATATATTGTAATTCTAAATTATATCAATGTTGTTTAACAAATGTACCTTATTTTCCCTGCAATATAATATTCAACTAGGTTAATACACTACAGTTGATGTATCCAGACTGTCAATAGACATCTGGGATTTTTTTCTTACTTTTGTGAATATGAAGATTTCTGATATAAATTATTTTTTCTGGCACATATTTCTTGCTACATTTGTGCAAGAGATGGTTTTCTAGGGAATACAACTTTTAAGATAATGACAAATTTACTTCCAAAGTGATTGCACAAATTTATTCTTTGCTACCATTATGTAAGAGGTGATGCTGCCGCACATCCTCTCTGACACTTGAAATTATTAGACATCATTTTTTGTTGTTATAAAATTTCCAGTCTTTATTGTAAAATCAAAACAGAAGCAAGTTATTAAGAATCCCAGTGCCAGTTGAAGAGTAAAATGTTGAGGGAGTATCCAGTAAGTTCTTTAACAAGAACAATAAGATACAAATATATTAGGCAATTGATAAAGCAAACAAAATTCCATTACAGATGTTAAGTAAATATAATAGTGCATTCTTGTACAAAAAAATCTGCTAAACTAAGAAACTTTCAGCCATCTACAAGAGCTTTTATCACCTTTCTTTGTCAAAAATAAACAAACATAAGACCATTTGGCTACACTAAAATCACCAAGTTGCCACACAGTATATGAAAATTCATTATATGGAATTTCAAAATAAATATTTGATTGCTATAGTATAATATACATAAGACATATGTTAGTCACACTTCTGTACACTGGAAACTTTACATTGTAAATGTTAGAAATAGAATTGCCACAAAGGGAGTTAATTTTAACACACTATGCACAGTGGAGCTATAGTGCAGCTATGGCTGTAATTAAGGTGTCAGCCAAGCCTACGGTCTCATCTGAAGACTCAGCTAGGGAAGGATCTGCTTCCAAGCCCATGTGGTTGTTGGTAAGATTCATTTCCTCATATGCTATTGGACTGAGGGTCTCGGTTCCTTGCTGGCTCTTAGCCAAAGGCTATCTTCTGTTCCTTGCCAGGTGGATCTCTTCAACATGGCAGCTTGCTTCATCAAAGCATGCAAGCCAAGAAAGCAATAGAGAGAATCAGCTAACAAGATCATGAGACTTTATAACCCAATCACAAAAGTAACATCCTATTCTCTTTTCCATATTGGTAGTACAAATAAACAAGCTGTTAGGCATCCTAATTTTGCCAGACAAGTTGGTGAACAATATCTCATTGTGATACTAATTTGCATCTCCCCAATCACTAATGAGGCCAAGCATCCTCTCATAGCTCCATTCACCATTTTTTCCTTTTTTGTAAAATGATTTTTTATGTGTTTTTTCCTTTTTTCCTCAATGGTTTGTAGAAATACATACGTACACATACAAAATTAACCTTGTTAATTAAATGTGTTACATATTACTGGATATATGACTTGTATTTCCACTTTATATTGTTTATGAATAAATTTTAATTTTAATGTAGACACTGTCTAAAAGATAAAAGCTTTATTTTAATGTAGACACTGTCTAAAAGATAAAAGCTTTATCTAAAAAATTCTTTCCTATACTGAGTATAGGAAATATACTGAGGTCAAAAGATAACGTTAGATTTGTTCTTCTAAACTTTTATTGTTGTGCTTTTCATATATATATAAATTCAATAATTGGTTTTTGTACATGGTGTGAAGTAGGATTTATCTTCACTATTTTTCTGCAAAAAAAAATCTGCTACCATTTATTGAATGAAATGCTCTGTCCTTTCCCCAACAATCTAAAACACTCCCCCATCATATATCAAAGCTCGACGTGTATGTGGGTCTATTTCTGCACTCCCCCATCTGTCCAATTACTCAGTTTGTCTATTCCTGTATCAATACTATGATGTCGTAATTACATAGTTTTATAATAAATCTTGATATCAAGAACAGTAAGATTTTCTTCTCATCTCCTATAATATTTTGATTCTTCCTGACTCTATGGTCTTTCATATAAATTTTAGAATCAACCTCTCAGATTTCATGAAAAATCCTCTTAAGAGTTTGATTGGAAATTAATTTATTTGGAAATTATTAGCATCTGTAGTATATTGGGTCATTCTATCTATGAACATGGACTACCTCACTATTTACTTGTCCTTGTTCAGTGCATCTTGCCAAAGTTTTACAATTTTCTTCATATAGGACATGCATACATTGTGTTAGGTTTATTGACTTATAGTTTGCTGTTGTTATTAATGTATATCAAACCTTTCTTTTTCTGTAATTGAATTTTAAACTGTGGTTAGAATTCATTATTTTTGAATTTTCCCCCAGTAAAAGCAAGCTGTCATGTTGTGAGCTACCCTGTGAAAAGACAAGGAACTGAGGCCTCTAGCCAATAGCCAGGAAGAAACTAAGACCTGCCCGGAGCCAATGAGTTAGCTTGGAAGAGGATCCTACCTGGGTTGAGTTTTGAGATGACTGCACCCTTGTGAGAGATTCTGAGCCAGAGGACCCAGGTAAGCTTTCCTGGATTCCTGACCTATAGAAACTGTGATGTAATAAATATTGTTGTAAAACCCTAAATTTTGGGGTAATATGTTATGCAGCAATGGATAACTAATACACATACAATGGGGAAAAAAAGAGGCTAAAAGCATAACATTTTTAGAGAGATTTTGAAACATCACAATTTCAATTATTGTTTTCAATAAAGATCTAACTCCTACTATTTCAGGCGTTAATCAGCTTGGTAGGGAAAATCCATTTGGTGATAAGAGATGATTGGTAAAAATGAGAAAACGCTGAACTACCATTCTGTAAGAAAACACATCTATTAACTATTAATTAAATCAATAAGCATTTATAAGACACCTACAATTTGTGCAGCAATGTTTTAGATGACAGAATGAAAACAACATAATTAAAAGATAGCCCCTGCTGTTGATTGAACTAGAGTCTATCGATGCATAAACTACTCACTGAGATTATGCAAGGCAGGTTTCGAAGCCATTTTCATTCTTCCAGACCATCTGGATACCTCACTCGGAAGCTCTAAATGGACAACACAGCTTCTAAAATTTGGTTAGCTTACTTCTAGAAATTAGTTTATGTAATAGGAGGAGTGGCAATTAAACACCAGCATCTGGCAATATCACTGTAAGATGACAGCATAAGCATAGATGCAAGGGAATCAATTTTTCAGCTTCTTTAAAAAATAACTGTGAAAATACACAAATAGAAGAACATTTGAGACAATCATTAATTAACAAAGACTTCTTGAGCACCCACTGTGTGCTAGGTACTGTGTTATGCACAGCATAACACAAGCGAATGAATTAGACATGGTCCCTGTCTCCACTCAGTTTATCCCATGGTGAAAGATATACAAATACATTATAACCACATATGATGATGCATCCGATGAGGGAAAATATAGCACGGGGAGGATCGCTTCTCTGCAGAAGTTTAATGTAAGCTGTGACCTGAAGGAAGAAGAGAATTTAGAACATTTCTAGTGGAGGAAGCAGCATTCCCAAAGGCCTGGAGATGAAGAACTTGGCCTTCAAAGAACAGAAAGACCAGTGTGGCTGGAGTGTCGGGAGTCTGCTGGAGGGGAGAGTGAAGAGAGCTCTGTAGTCAGCTGAGAATTTTGTATGTGAAATGCAATAGGAAGCCTCTGAAGGAATGTAATTAGGGGAGTGACCTGGTCTGATTTACACTGTTAATATAGCACTCTAGCTATTGTGTGGGTGGGAAAAGGTGGGGAGAACAGCAGTGGAAACTGGCACTGACCTCTGGATTTCATAAACAACTGTCCCTTGTGTCTGTCCTGCATTTATCTTACCTTTGCTCCTATTATATTCTGGTTCTTGTTCATTCTTTTCTTCCACATTCTGAAAGAATTTACAGAACTCATCTTCCGATGTGCCACTTCAGTTGTCTGAAGTACCCAATTTTCTGTCTCTATTACAGTTTTAAATTGTTCAATTGTGCTTTTTGTCTTAACATAGACTTTTCAAATCTCAAAACTGCATTTTCTTCATGTCTGTTGTATCTAGTTCCACGGGTGCAAGATATCTTTTATCTTTTAAAAAAATTATTGTTTTTTTCCCTTATTTACAAAATGTAGGCATGTTCACATTTGGAAAAAATAGAAAGTGCAGATAAGCAAAAGGAAGAAAATAAAAATATAGTTTTAATTGCACACTTCACAGATCATTAGTGTGTGCATATGTGATTGTAAGTTTTGCCCCCTTTTATTGCCTATCTTCTTTCACTTAAAATACATCATGAAAATCTTTCCATATGAACATTCATCTCCAACATATTTTAAAGCAGAATAATGTTTGTGTGTCTATACTTGTCATTTCAAGCAATATCTTCTTTTCTACTTATTCCTGAAATGTCACTGCTTCCCAGGGATCTTTTGGGGACCCTTCCTTCTTTTTACTGTATGTAATGTCCTTGAGAGAGTTTATGTATTCTTATGGCTTCAAGGATCATTTCAAATAAATGATGCAAATCACTGAACTACACTTCTAGCCCAAACAATTTTCTACTTAACTTCAGACCCATACTTAGCCAAATACCTAATATATCCATTAGATATCCAACAGTACTGTTTCTCAAATGGTAATGCATATTAAAATCACCTGGAAGTTTGTTAAAACACAGATTGCTGGACCCTGCCCCCAGAATTTTTGATTTAGTGCCTCTAAAATGAAACCCAAAGATTTGCTTTCCTACCAGGTTCCTAGGTGATGCCAATATTGCCAAGGGGGCCACACTTTGAGAACCACTGTCCTATAGCTATCTCAAATATATAGTATTCTAAGTGGTAATCACCCTCTTTATCCCCACAGCCTCTCACCCTTACTTTTAACATTTTATTACAGCATGAAATTCAAATAGAAAAGTGCTCTTATCAACCATATTCTACTCAGTATATTTTTCATAAAGTGAACATTCATGTGTAAGCAGTACCTAGATCAAAAAACAGAACATTGCTAGTGCCCTCAGCAGCCACCTCATGACCTATTACTGTTGCTAATCCCATCTTCCAAACTGATTTCTGACTCCACAGCTTGGTTTTGCCTAGTGCTGTGCTTATGGAAACTGCATCGCACACTATGTGCTTGTTTGTGTCTGCCTTCCTTCACTCACCCTATTATTACACTGTGATGTCCATTTCATCTTCATTTGTGTCTGTCAGTCACACACATGGAAAGGTTAGGCACATTCTAGTCTCCCCACTTTCACATCCAATCTATGACTGGGTCTAGCAACTTTAACTTCTAGTTATGTTTTCAACTCATCTCTATAATTAAAGTCTCAAAAAGCATTCTTATCACCTCTTATGGGAACCATGAAGATATTCTCTCAACCTGTTTTCCTGCCTCCTTTCTCTTGGTCTGTCCACTTTGGTGCCAATTTGGTCATTTAAAATGGAAACTTGACACTCTACTTCAAAGTAAAAATTAAGAATCAGGTTTTCAAATGCCACCACTTCTCTTTCTTTCTTTGTGCAGTTTTATTCTTTCTTACTGTAGGTGGGGATTCTCCACAGGGCAGAAAGCAACGCTGATCGCAAGCTAAAAACTTTACATCTCTCTTCCTCCTCCACTCAGGAGGACTGATTTGCATCCTTTGGTTCAGTTTGAAAAGAAAATCCTGAAGAAGAATTTTAATGGATTCAGCCTGGCTCAGGTGATGGACTCTGGATGGCCAGCAGGGATCAAGGCCTAAAAACACAGGCACAGCCACAGGGAACCCATATCAGGGGTGGCATCCCCAGTGCCTGCAACCCACACTGAGACCTATAACACCCCATGTAACTGGAGTTCCTAAAGGCTGAATTTGACTAGACAGAGAGAAACAACTTCCAAAAATAATAGGAAAGATGAGGAAAAACTTGAGTCATCAGATCTAAAAGGTCCTGGGTAAGAATATTGAAACTGCACTTTAGCCATGCCGTAATGACATTTCCAAATTCCAAGGAAGATCAACAAGCAAACTAGAAGAGCACTGCACTAAATACTGGGATAAGTTATGAGGAAACAGGAACTTTATCTTAGAATTCTGTACTCAGATGGTTGTTCATATAAGAAAGAAAGTATGACATTTTGGACATTCAAAGACTCTGAAAATATGCCACCTATGTCCATTTTGGTTGATTAAGAAAAAGAAAAGCACTAGGGAAAATTATTGGCTATTGTTGAGTATTGACTAATCACTCAACAACAAAAAAGACTGAATGTAGAGCTCAAGAGAGGGAAATTAAAAATACAACAATGAGCAATGTAAACAGTAAAACTTGTAATTATGTCTAAATAATTGTTAGTGGAGTTGTGAAGTTTAATCCTATTAATAATAGTTAAGAAGGCCAGAAATGGTGGCTCACACCTTTAATCCCAACACTTTGGGAAGTTGAGGCGGGTGGATCGCCTGAGGTCAGGAGTTTGAGGCCAGCCTGACCAACATGGTGAAACCCTGTCTCTAATAAAAATACAAAAATTATCCGGGCATGGTGACGGGCCCTGTAGTCCCAGCTGCTCAGGAGGCTGAGGCAGGAGAATCACTTGAACCCAGGAAAGGGAGGTTGCAGTGAGCCGAGATCACGCCATTGCACTCCAGCCTGGGTGACAAGAGTGAAACTCCATCACAAAAAAAATAAATTAACAATAATAAGAAGAAGAAGTGTTTCTTACTTAGAAGATGTTAAGTAAAGGATACTGAAACTACAATTCTGAGTTATGAAAATGATTAGCAAGAGGGCAGGTAGAAGGTAAGTAAAGCATATTAATGTTCTTTTATTTTTGAGGAGACAGTGTTGCAAACATTATGACATTCTGGTTGTTCAAAGACGAAGTTAAATTCTAATATGCTGAATGCAAAACTAAAATCAAATTAGCAAACTGTAGCCTCAGGGCTAGCTGGCTGTTTTTCTAAATAAAGTCTTATTGGAACCAGGGCTAGGATTAGGATGAGGCAAGTGAGGCAGGGTGTGAAACACCCTGTGATAGGAGGATTCCTGTGTTTACTTATTTTTACTTATTTTTTCATGTATTGTTCATTATGGATTTTTTGCATTGATTTTGTTTTTTCATATACAGTCATGTACCACTTAACAATACATTCTGAGAAATGCATTGTTAGGTGATTTCACAATTGTGCAAACATAGGGTATACTTACACAAATCTAGGTGGTATATCTATTTGTTTTTTTTGTTGTTGTTCCTGTGGAAAACCAATGTCCCAGCACCATTACTGGATATCAATCATTTTTCCTACTTGATCTGCCATGGCAATATCAAATGCCATATACCAGGTTTCTACATATGCTCCATGATAATCTTTTTTTTTTTTTGAGATGGAGTCTTGCTCTGTCGCCCGGGCTGGAGTGCAGTGGCCGGATCTCAGCTCACTGCAAGCTCTGCCTCCCGGGTTTACGCCATTCTCCTGCCATTTTTTGTATTTTTAGTAGAGATGGGGTGTCACCGTGTTAGCCAGGACGGTCTCGATCTCCTGACCTCGTGATCCGCCCGTCTCGGCCTCCCAAAGTGCTGGGATTACAGGCTTGAGCCACTGCGCCCGGCCGCTTCATGATAATCTTATAGGACCACTGTTGTATATGTGATCTATCATTGACCAAAACTCTGTTATTAGGGGGTATGATTTTAACACATGAAAATATTATTTATCTTGACTTCTGAGTTTTTGTCTCCCTTATAAATTTTGCCCTCAAGTTTCCTCATGTGTCTCACTCTTGTGTAAGCCCTGCATCAAACTTTTTGAGGAAATATTATTTTCAAGTAAATCCTAAACAACATATCATTTCATCCATAAATATTTCAGTATGTATCACTAAAGATAAGGCCTCTCTGTTTAACATAGCCATAATACCATTTTCACATATGGGAGTTTATTATATAATTCTATTTTTGTGTATGTCTTACATTCTGTGTGTTAAAAAGTTTAAAAAAACTTATTTGAGGAAATAAACAAAACAGAGAAGCTTTTCCAATCCTTCAGATAAACACTAGAGAGAAAAAAGAAAGTAACAACAATACACATATAAATCTATAAATTGGGAGAGAATTGTTAGGCAAAGTATACTATATAAAAGCCAATGAAAACAATGCAAATGAAATTAGTAAGTTCAGAAAAAGAAAAAATCAAAATAAAAGAAGTATTTTCCATTGATAACATGGATATTAGTACTTTTGTACTTGATAAGAAATATCCATTTATATTTGCTAAAATTTTATTCTGTATCAAAGAGATACAGAGATATATCATTTACCAAGTGACACTGCATTAATTTTTGTAAATCAACAATACCAGAAAGACAAAGACATTTAGATAAAACTTTCAAGGCTTTTCCATTGCTCTTAAGAGAAAATTAGAAATCCTCTCAGTCTCTCTAGACTCTGCACAATCTGCCCCTAAACAAATTCACTTTTGAGCTTCTTTCCCACGTCCACCACAGGCTTTCCCTATGCTCAAATGTGCCAAAAAGCTCCCGAATGGGGCTGGTTCCGTTCCCGGCAGGATCATGTCCTCCGGCCAGTTCCCTCCTTAACCTCGCTCCCTAGTGAGTGATCCTTCCGGGCGCACTCTCAGAGAGGTTTCTCTTGGGTCCACATTAGGACATTAGGATGGATCACTCTACGCTGCATCTCATAGCACATTTTATTTTACCTCTCTGACATTTTGTAAATATTCAACCTGTAGTTCACCCTCTATAGACCGTGAGCTGCCTGAAGGCAGTGGCTGTGTATTGTTCACAGCTCTTTAACCAGTGACTAGAATAGCGTCTGACACACAGTATGTGCCCAATAAATCATTTGTTGTTGAATGATTTCAACGAGATGTTTACTATATATTCTCATGATTTATTTGCTATTTCTATTCCAGTACCACAGGATTTTTATTGCAGCCTTTTCAGTATCTATTTATAACTGATGGAGTAAATGCCTCTTACTAGTTCTTTTTCAAAATTCTCTTGACAACTATCATATATTTAGAACTAGCTTGTCCAGTTCCAAAAACAAGCAAACAGAAAGGACAGTTGGGATTCGGATTGTAATTGCATTATATGTCTATATTCATTTGGGGAAGAGCAACATTTGCATTACATTGTTTCCTGCCATAGCCAACCAGGATGCATTTTCCCCTGTAATGGTAGCCCCCAGGGTATATGCACAGCATTCAGTTGACTGACAAATTTTAGTGGCTTCTGTTATCCTCGAGGTGGAAGATAGACAGGGAGTCATGGAACATTCCTCTTCCCGTACATATACACAAGCATCCTCCAAAAGTGATGAAGTGGTAGAGCTTTCTCAGGAGAGCTTTAACCTTCTTCACACTTTGCCCTGGGAGTTCTCTAATTTTACCCAGTCCCTGTGAGCTCTTACACCTTACGTGATCTTTCCCTTCACTCATACACTAAAGCATCCAAGCATCACCGGCGTCTTGGAATCCAGGTCCAGCCTCTAATATTCTAAATGTACATACCAGCTAGAGGAAACTGGCATGCTCCACCTTTTCCACCTGAAGTCTTATTTACAGAGGGCTGTAATAGTTCTAAAGTCTGGAGGCAGGCACGTTTTCCTAATAATGGAGATTCTCTAACTCAATTAGCCAGGAAGAAAAGCAATAAAGGAAAGGCAGATGTCTGGCAGTTCTAAGCATTCTGCCTTAGGATGCCTCCAGTAATGAGTAGGGGGAGGGAGCATAGTTTGACGGTTTTCTGCTTCTTTTGAAGCTTCTGTGTACTTTATTTTAATATTAGAAATCCAAATGTATAATAATATCACAATGCCTAACTCCATTTGTCCTGGTCCTATCTTATATCCTTCAGAAAAACTGCATCCACACTGGAGTCTCATCTCAGTCAGGAGTTTGTTTCCAAAACCAGCATTCGAGGGGACAATTGCTTACAGTCAAAAAAAAAAATTATCCTTGAAAATTCTTTAAATTGCCCCTGAAGACCAGTATACAGATGTAATTATCTTACAATAAATTCAACACCGCTTTTCCTTCCAGTACTGAAATAGATTACTATTTCATAAGTTGCATACCCAGTGAAGGAGTTGGCTTACATTGGGGAGCTCTATTGCATGAAATATACATATCTTAAAAAAATAACAGAAACATGTGCTGCATGGAGTAAATGAAATTTAATTTGTGTATGCTAAATGGGCATATGATATGACTCCACTGTATTTCTTTTTATGTATTTTTTTAATCAAATTTATTCACAAGTAGTTTATAGTTTCTGTAGCCATTATGAATGAGCTCTTATTTTTTTTATTTCAATTTTTTGCTGGTTCTATCTAGCAGATGGGAAGCTATTGATTCTCATGTGTTTTTTTGTACTCCAACAATGTAATAACTTCTGTTAGCTTTATTAATAGTTTTAAAACAGATACTCTTCTACTTTGTAGGTATACAATTATGCAGTCATATCAGCAGTAAATAATAGTTCTTCTGTTCTAATATTTAGACTGTTCATTTTGTTTTCTTGTATTGTGACATTTCTTTGAAACTTCAAAATGTTTTAAAACGTAGTGATGATAATGGGCATCTTATTGTTATTAATCTAATTGTGAATACTTTAGTCATTTTTCCCCTATTATAATTTTTGCTCTTGGTTCCAGATAAATTATCTTTATGATGTTCAAGAAGTTTCCTTAAGTGCCCTATAATAAATATAAATTCAATATTTCTTTTAAAGCATGAATGGCTACTTCTTATTTAAGACACCCTAGAAAGATTGCTACTAGGGTATTCCGAGGGGTGAACTAACATATTGATTAAATTAGGTTTGTTTCCCATGCTCTTAAGGTTTCAGAAGATATCAGAGAAGACATTCGAGAACATGAAGTAGTGTGGACCTCCACAATTATCCCCATGTGCTTCCCAGGCTGTGATGAAAAGCACCTATCAGAAGGATCTGGAAATGCATTTCGAGTTTCTTAGAGTGTAAACTACTCTTAATTTATTTTGTATCTCTGGGTGTTTATGCTTTTTAAAAGATCTGGTGATCTGGGTTTACACCATTCACTACTTAGCAGACTCTTACGGCAAGGCAACTCAGAGTGGATTAACATCTTCTACAGGAAGTTATAAGCTCACATGGGTTCTGTTTGTGGTACCAATCAACAAGACAGCAAATCACTGTGATTTCCAGACCCTCAATCTAGTTCTTAAAACTCTGCCACACCAGGAGAAAGAGTTCTACCATCTCCCAGTCCTAGTATTTTCTTTTAATCAGTAACAGCCACCACAAGAACTGAGAAGGCGACAGGAATTCATGAAAACACTGACTATAACATCATCACTGGGAGAAATGAAACATTACAGAACCAAGTGCTTTATGCGCTGCCTGTGAAATCACTTTTACTTGCAATCCAAGACCACCCTTCATGCTCTTGTCTTTTTGCCATTGCGCATGTCCACTCCACCCACTCCCCAGACTTTTCCCCAAGGTAGAGAACGTGACACTGTATGTTTCTCTATCACCAATTGCAATTGAATTTATTTGCATATGGCATTTGTCCATTTTAATATTATGGTCATGAGTCAGGGTTCTAGAATTGTGGCAGTAGAAAGTGGTGCCTACACAGTTGTGTGTTAGTTGCATCTGCTCCACTATCTGAACTGCAGTTGTGTTCCGGGCTCACATGAAGCTTACTTTGAAGGATGTAAGCACTACGTGGTCTCCTTTGCTAACCCATGTCTCACAAGGTTTTCACTGAATTCATGAATAGCATACTCTATTTCTGCCGACTGAACCTATACATTCTCCTCTTTCAGTAATGTTTCCTTGAAACAAATTACCCGATATGTATTAAAATATTTAGATTTTCTTGTGTTAGACTTTAGTTGAATTCTCTGTCTGTGTCTGTGTGTAAACCTAGTCATATTGCTTTCGTCTTAAAATTAGTAGTGTTTCTTAGTATGTTTAGAATCTTATTTACTCATTCTTCTCACTATTACTTATCACATGACTTCTGGGTGCCAGGTATTGTGCTAGGGAAAATGTTGGTGAAATGTATCCACTTTCCTCCCAAATGGATGATTTGGGATGTTTTGGAAGAGCATAAAATTAAAAGGACAAACTCAGAATAAACTGTAACACATACCATAGCATATAACAGACCTTCCTTTCAAAGTGAGTTTCAATGTTCAGAACAAACTCGATCATAGTCATTAGTAGATCCTGGATAAATTTAAATTCTTAGCTATTTCAACTGGAAAAAAATAAATTTTGTTATTTCTCTTATGTGTTATTGATATTATACTTAGAATTCCTGATGAGTACATTTGTTTTAAGGATTACATATAATTCCTAAAAAACCTATTCTGAGAGGATTTCCATTTCCAGCCAGGATGGAATGAAGACACAGCAATAGAAATTATCCAAAATGAAATACAGAATGAAAAAGACTAAAAGAAATGAACAGAATCAATGTGTGTGAGACAACTTGAAATAGCCTAATGTACATGTAACTGATGTCTCCAGAGGTTAGGATTAGGGGTCTGAAAAAAACATTTGAAGTAGGGCTGGCTAAAAATTGTCTAAATTTGATGAAAACTACAAACCCACAGGTTCATGTTCAGCAAACTCCAGATACACCTGAAGAAAACTACATCAAGTAACATATTTAAATTACTGGCCAGGCGCGGCGGCTCACGCCTGTAATCCCAGCACTTTGGGAGGCCGAGGTGGGTGGATCACTTGAGGTCAGGAGTTTGAGACTAGCCTGGCCAACATGGTAAAACTGCGTCTCTACCAAAAATACAAAAATGAGCCAGGTGTGGTGGCGCACGCCTGTAGTCCCAGCTACTGGGGAGACTGAGGCAGAAGAATCACTTGAACCCAGGAGACAGAGGTTGCAGTGAGCCGAGATCATGTCACTGCACTTCAGCCTGGACAACAGAGAAAAACCCTGTCTCAAAACTAAAATAAAATAAAATTGCTTAAAACCAGTGATAAAGAGAAATCTAGAAAGCAACCAAAGGAAAAAATTCACATTATGGAGAAGAATAAAGATAAGAATGACAATGGGGCAACCCGCTTGGGCCCCTTCCATGCTGTGGAAGCTGTGTTCTTTTGCTCTTCACAATAAATCTTGCTGCTGCTCAAAAAAAAAAAAAAAAAAAAAAAAAAATTACAATGAACTTCTTATCAGAAACAATCCAAGCCAGAAGTCAGTGGAAAACATATTTAACTGCTGAAAGAAAAGGGAAAACTCATCAACCTGGAATTCTTATCCTAGCAAAAACAACTTTCAAAAGGGAAGGCTAAATACATACTTTTGCAGACATACAAAAGCTGAAATGCACCACAGAAAAATGTTAAAGGAAGTCCTTCAGGCTGATGACAAATGAGAAATGATACCAGATAAATATCTGATGCTACACAAACGAATGAAGAGTAAACAGAAATAGTAAATATGTGACTAAATAGAAAACACATTTTTGTTACTTTTAAAATATCTTTAAAAGAGAACTGATTATTTAAGACAAAAATTAAAATGTGTGTTGTGGTATTTGTAACATACACAGAGGAAAAGTATAGGACAAAAATAACACATAGGCCAGGATGGAGGGATGGAAAAATACTATTTTAAAGTCCTACTATACAAGAAGTTCTAAACTATAATGAAGGTAGACTGTGATAAGTATGAGATGTATACTGCAGACACCAAAACGTTCACTAAAAAAAAAAACCGGTTTTATAACAAGGTGAGCCAGTAAAGAAAACAAAATGGAATCATAAAAAAAAGTCATTAATGCAAAAAAAAAAAAAAAAAAAAAAAAAAAAAAAAAAAAAAAAAAAAAAAAAAACAGAAAAGGTAGAAACATGAAACAAACAACAGATGGGACAAATATAATCTATTCGGAGAGAATAATCAGAAATACCAAAGTTAGAAACAAAGGGATTTATCATGGCACTATCTACAATACAAAACACCGGAAATCACCTATCCAACAATAGGGAAATGGTACAAAGGCACTAAAACTGTTGTTTATGAAGAGCATGTCATAACATGAGGAAATACTGGTGTTATAAAGTAAACTGAATTAAAGCAAAATGTTAAATTTTATATTGAACAATACCTCAGCTATGAAAAACCATGATAGGAAAGAAAAAAAGTGTGTGGTATGACAATAGTCATTTTTGTCTACTTTTTTTTCAATTTTCTATAATAAGATTATATTCCTTTAATAATCTGAAGAGAAAAACTGCAACTACATTTTTCAATATTGTCAGGTCCTGTGCTAGACCTAGTCACATTCTATCTCCTGGCTCCCCACAACGATGTTGCAAAAAAGAAATATTTTTCAATGTTTTCAAAGAAGAGAATTGAGGCTCAGGGAGTATATGCCAGGCACACAGAGCTAATGTGTCAGAATGTTGGCAGTTATTGGTGTTTTCTGCATAGATTTAATTCCTTAATCTGGGTGTTAGAAACCAGGTATGTCTGATTCCAAATACCGTGATATGTATTTGTCGCAGAACTAATTTTTAAAAGGTATGTAATTCTCTTTATTTTGTATGGTTGTTTTGCAATTTGGGGGACAAACAATATGTAAGATTAGCTGAGGTAATTCAATCAGATTTTTAAAAATTGAATTGCCAGATATAAGCTGAACTTGATAAAGCAGAAAAAAAATCACATCTTACAGCTAATAAATACAAAAAACAAAATGGCAACTATAAAAATTATTCATGTTCTTACAGGCATTATCTTCTCAGAGAAGCACAGATCTTAATTGATTAAAACCATCATTTGCCCAGTGGAATTTAAGACATATTAGAAGACTTTATTCATAGAAACAAATATCAACATGCTGGTTGGAAAGTCCCTATGCTCAGTAGTCTTATAAAATACTGTGCATTAGCATATGTTGATGTTTTATACATACAGACATACATGTTTACTAAATAAATGTATTGTCAATTGTTATCCTTAAACACAGAGTAATTTATTTACAACAACATAATTGAAACTGATGCTAAGTACTTCTACTATTCATAAATGCAGAGAAATCTAGTTTTAAAACATATCAGCACCAAACTTGAAAGGATGATCTGTCCCAAAATCAAATGACCTGGAGAAATCTGCATACTATTGAGATACTTATGGCCAGCAGGCACAAGGTATTTATATCATTTATACTGGAATTTTCTTAATATGTTGAATCATTTAGCAAAAGAAATCTGATCTGATGCAAGAAGAAAGCAAGATACTGTGTTTTATTTTGTTTTCAATGCTGGGCGCCTGGACAGCAAACACAAAACTTCTACTGCTCTGGAAAATCCGAAGCTACAAAGATGATTTTCAAAATTAAGGGCAACTCACAGCTGAAAATTATACCTTTTGGCAAAGGGCCAATTCGGGATGCGTTTCTCTCTGATTTGGAGCCGTGCCAAAGTCCCTCAGTCCCATTTGTTCAGTTTTACAGCTAACAAATAAAAAGGAAATACTGAGAATGTAGCTGAAGTGTGGCTGTGTGGAAGTCAGTATTTAAAGTCTTGCTTAAGATGCATGTTAACATGTTAGAGTTGTATGGTAAGAACAAGAACCGTTGGGCATTTTCAAAGGAGCAGAACCTTACTATGGAAAGAATGCTGCTTATTAGTGGAGCGTTCCAGGGGTACCAGACCGCCAGGATTGCGAAAGGAGAAATGGGAGGGACTAGGAAACTCTCCGCCAAACAGGACCACATTTTGACTTTAGCACGAAAACCAGGATTCGTTGAAATAGACTTGGGAGTTGACAACACCGATTTCTAAAATAAACGCATGGTATAATTTCACCTGATTACCATACTAAAATCGTTGTTTATTTTCACCTTACACTTATATAACTGCTAAAGGTCAAGCTAATTGGATTTGGCAGTTTTCACAAACAAAATCCCCCAAATAATTTTATTAATACTATTACTGTTTTCAGGTTGCAGATAAAATGTCTCACTTAATGGAGAAACAAACTTAGCCTCCTGTGTCTTTCAACTTAAAAGAGCTGTTCTTTTGGAATGCTACAACTTTTAAAAGAAGTAACTGTAAACGAAATAAAATAAAAATTATTCTGATTTAGCCACTGTTAACTCTTAGAGTATTAATAACCACGTATACATAGTGGAATATGTATAATTATGTAATTTTGTATATAAAAATAAAGTATACATAAATATGTNTCATAAGTAAAACATTTTAAAGCAGAATGATCAATAAGAGTGGGTTATTCTGCTTTGCAATATACTTAATTTTCATTTGACCATGTATATTAAACAGCTTTCTGTAAGACTGCTATTTTAACTGTAGGTAAAGAAAGACTTTGGTATCCTTTTGGAATAGGTTTTAAATGAAATGTGAATAACACCATTCAGTGAAACTGGTTTTTCCTCTAGGCTCTACATTCCTTTTTTTTTTTTTTTCTTTTTTCTTTTTTTGAGAAGGAGTTTCGCGCTTGTTACCCAAGCTGGAGTGCAGTAGCGCCATCTCATCTCACCATGATCTCTCACTCAGATTCAAGCAAGTCTCCTGCCTCAGCCTCCCGAGTAGCTGGGACTTGAGGTGTGCACCACCTCGCCCGGCTAATTTTTCGTATTTTTAGTAGAGATGGGGTTTCACCACGTTGGCCAAGCTGGTCTCGCACTACTGACCTCAGGTGATCCACCCGCCTCAGCCTCCCAAAGTGCTGGGATTACAGGCGTGATCCACGTGCCCGGCCAGATCTAGATATTCTTAATACAAAAAATTAAAATAGCTGTTGCTTTTGCAATATACAGCACGGTTTTTTAAAATCTCAGGTTTTGGAATAAGGCCGTCAGATCTATGTTGGAGTTCCAATTCCACACAGCTGTGTGATCCTTGAAAAATTATTTAAACTTTCTGAGCCTAAATTTGAACTTAAAAATGTTTAAAGATTAAATATGATAATGCATGTTATGTGCTTAACCCCAAAATGCTATTGACAGCTAGCACTTACTCTGTGTTATTTGAAAAATAATTTTATTGATCTCACCTCCCTTTCATTCCCAAAAATCTCATAGGGATTTTCACTTGGAGTGGTGGTAAATTTATACCTGGAGATTGTCCATCTGTATAATATTCAATCATCTTGCATTGCTTCAAGAAATCCTTTGTACACCTGGAGAAGTAGACCCAATTCAGGGTTTTCTCCCCTACACATAAAGTACTGGCTCAGGCTAGAGTGCAGTGGCATGATCTCAACTCACTGCAACCTCTGCCTCCTGGGTTCAAGCAATTCTTGTGCCTCAGCCTCCCAAGTAGCTGGGATCACAGGCGTGCGTGCACCACCATGCCCAGTTAATTTTTTGTATGTTTAGTAGAGACAGCATTTCGCCAAGTAGCCTAGGCTGGTCTTGAATTCCTGACCTCAAGTGATTGGTCCGCTTTGGCCTCCCAAAGTGCTGGGATTACAGGCGTGAGCCACCACGCCCAACTGGTGTTTTCCCTAGGTAATGTTATTTCTGCTTATTTAAACGTGAACATTTTCTGATAAATTTTCTACTGATTATTGATTCTGTAGGAAAAAGTTACTGCATTTATTTTTTAGCTTGTTACGTTATTTAAATATATTAGCTCAAGATGGTCTCATTAATTCTCTTGGCAGAAGTCCATATCACCTGTCAATAATAATTATTCTATATCCTTTCTTATGATAATTTTATGTATACCTGTTTCATATCTATTGCATTAACTAGACTCCACAAAAATGCTCAGTAATACTAGTGAAAATAGGAATTTTGTCTTCTTGATTTTAACAGAAGTGTCTCCATGGACTTTGAGTTATTGGTTTTCAATATGCATTTTTTAATCATGTAAAGGTAGTTTCCTATTATTTTTAGTTTTCTAGTTTTGTTTTCATCAGTGGTGGATATTTATTATTTTCAAATTCTATATAGAACATCTATTGTGATATATTTGTATTCTTAACTGCTAATCTGTTGATTTAATGAATTAATAGATATCCTAACACTAAGTCATCTCTTCTAGAATAACACCTATGTAACTATGTTGTATTATTATTTTTGAAAGACTGTTCTATTCAGTTTGGAAATATTTCATTTAGAACTGCTGACACTGATTTTCCTATGTATAGTCATCCTCTAGTTTTCCTTTCACACCCTCTTTACCAGGTTTTGGTACTAATATTGTGCTGTTTCTTAAAATGATTTAGGACATTTTTTCATCCTTTCATTTGTCCTGGAAAAGATGAATATAGGAATAACATGTTCTTCAAAAACTAGACACACTCTCTGGGTTGCAACTTTTTCATTTAAAAAATTAGTTTAAAGGTTTATCTAATTAACTTGTCAAATGTTTTGCTGATTATTTGTTCAAAACTCCTCCAGAGGCTGCCATTTCTCCTCATCCTCTTTTCTTCAGGATTAAATTCTGTCATTAATTTATTTTATTTTTAATTTTAGTTTTACAAATTTTTATTTTATTTATATTTTCTACTATCCCTTGTTTTTTATTTATTATAGTCACCTTTTATGTTTTGCAATTCCTTTCTCCCAACTTTCTTTTTGTTTGTCAATTTCTATACTTGGTTCATTTATTTTTAGCCTTTTCTTTCCTTTATATCATTGTTGATCGCAACCCAACACCTTCCTTCTGGGTTCATTTTCTTTCTTGCTGAGTGAAATCCTTAGTAGTTCTTTCAATGAGTGTTCTGTGAATGGCACATTCATGGAGGATCTGACTGACAATGCCCTTATATCATGCTCACTTTCTGTGACCACAGTGAGTAGAGAATTCAAGGCGGAATTCACAAAAAATGCTACTCAAGTGTTCGATTCCCGGTCAGGGAAGCCTTCCTTCTAGGCCGGGCGCGGTGGCTCAAGCCTGTAATCCCAGCACTTTGGGAGGCCGAGACGGGCGGATCACGAGGTCAGGAGATCGAGACCATTCTGGCTAACACAGTGAAACCCTGTCTCTACTAAAAAATACAAAAAACTAGCCGGGCGAGGTGGCGGGTGCCTGTAGTCCCAGCTGCTCGGGAGGCTGAGGCAGGAGAATGGCGTAAATCCAGGAGGCGGGGCTTGCAGTGATTATTCCTAAATTTAAAAAAATATATATATATCTTTTAAAATATTTTACTTGACATATTTTCTTTAGCTCCTCAATGTATTTTCCATTCTTTATTGTACTGGCTAAAAATCTGGCATGGGTCTCTTAGGGCGTTGGAAATTAAGAAAACTAACCTTTTAGCACTCTCAGAAAAGAGAAGCATTGAATTTGGTATAGGTATGCTTAGGTCTTTCCATGTCAGTCCTGTTATGGAATCACCTAAATTCTTGGTCCTATGTTTCCCAACTCACAGACCCTATGGGTTGGGGTCTGTAAATCTATAGCCATCGAGTATTGTTGTAGAATAAATAAATAATGTAAGTCTATTTCCATATATATTTAACTTCTGCCTCTCTTGAGTGATAAGCTTTATAAGTGACAGGAATCTTGTTTATCATGTTCATTATCTTGTTTGCAATCGATAAATATTAAATCAATCAATGTACAAACTGATTTCAGTGCATTTAAAAAAACATTAATGATAATACATATATTAATTAACAAAAACATCAGCTGGGAACCTTCAAGGGTTCTATAAAATTGGTAGTTTATGTCCTGGCTGCCTAAAGCACTCTCCAAGACTTCTGCAGATTTTTGAGCAGCTTGCATTCTCTAGTCTTCTTCTACTTGAAGTCCCCTGCATCCTTACAGGCTAAGACATTTGCTACTTCAATCCAGCATGAAACTTGTCTCCTTCTTTAGTTTTCACAACCAAAATGTATTTACATCTTACATTTGTGAGTTTACAAAACATCGTTGAAATTTGTGGGTGGGAAGGTCAAAGGAAGAGAGTCATTTTGGGGACTGATCTCCCTTCCCTTTTCCTAGCCACTCTTCCTGTCTTCTCTTCCCCTTTCCCACTCTTCCTCCCTGTCATCCTCTTGCAGTGCTTTTTTTTTTTTTTTTTTTTGAGACAGGGTTTCGCTCTGTCCCCCTTGCTGGAGTGGGCCATCTCGGCTCACTGCAGCCTCTGCCTCCTGGGTTTAAGTGATTCTCCCACCTCAGCCTCCCAAGTAGCTGGGATTACAGTCACCCAACATCATGCCCAGCTAATTTTTTTATTTTTGTAGCGAAGGGGTTTCACTATGTTGGCCAGGCTGGTCTTGAAATCCTGATCTCAGGTGATCCTCCCACCTTGGCCTCCAAAGTGCTGGGATTACAGGCATGAGCCACCACACCCAGCCTGCAGTGTCTCTTAAACCTCCAAATCCTATCCTCTCTGTGTGTTATGGAGAGCAGTGCCCGCCTCAGATTCCTGCCATCCCCTCCACGTAATCATCAGGCTGTTTTCTCAAAGCAAATTTGCCCCTAAAACAATCCTAGTATTAGCTGTT
>NW_016806417.1:1400856-1411549 GCF_001698545.2 Rhinopithecus bieti
CTGGTGTTAATCGTTATAAAAGTTTGTCTTTTATAAGAATCATCAGGCTGTTTTCTGAAAGTGAATTTGCTCACTAAAATAACTCTAGTATTAACTATTTTTTTCCTGGGGCTAATTCTTATAAAAAGTTTGTCTTGTTTACTTAGTTATTAATATGATTAATTCAATATAATTTTTTTAATTTGAGTATTACTCAAATTCATAGCAACTTTTTATCATTATGTATTTTCTCAAGCCAGAAATGTTAAAAGTTGACAACCACCACTGTGCAGGCACCTCTGTGATGAGCATTAGTGCCACGTGGCCAATATTTCCAGTTCTCCCCACTTTCTGAGCCTGTGCAAGGGTTGCACATGTAGGCCCCCTTGGAGCTAGGTGGGGCCATGTGACCAGCTTTGGGAAATGAGTTGTGAGTGAAAGTGATGACTTCTGAGCCAGGCTTGAACTGCCAGTGAGAGATTCTCCAGCATTCCACTCTTCCTTCTGCTTCAGCGATCAGAGACGATGGTGGCTCCATCGGCCTGGCTGCCAGAGTGGCCACAGTGATCAGTGGCCTTCACTGATTCAGGATGGATATGTAGAGTGACCTAGAAACAAAACTGATGGTTTTGTAACTTACTAGCATTTTGAAGTTGTTTGTCATTGCCACATAGCCTACCCTATCCTGGCTGGTAAAGGGTCTACAGTATCTTTTGACATAAAAAGGTACTTCTCAAATTTTAAAAAAGGTTGTGAGCTATTTTCTGAATAACAGACAGCCATCACAATCCCCGGAAAAGGACAGGATGATCTGGAGCACATCCAGCCTCCTAGATCTACACTGGCTTCATTCAACAAATATTACTATCAACTCTTCAGGAGCATGGAAGGTCCGATCCTTCATCTGAGTCCTCCACACCATCCCTAGTGATATTTCAGGAACCAGCACATAAACATACCCAGACATTTTAATTGCCTTATTTTTAATTGTTTCTTTCCATAAAAGCTTAGAAATGTAATATAACTAAAATTACTGTCAAAAGAGTAAACAAAACAAAAATTAGAAATTAGCATTATAGAGGGGAAAAGAAGACTGCAAATATATTGATGTGTGTAAGTTCACAAACCCTAAATGCAGCAGAGTAATTCTAATTTGGCAACTGTGACAAAAAGAGAAACAGGACAGTAACTTTTCCTATTGGAAATTAGGCAGCAGTTAAGGCTTTTACAAGGAGGAATAAGAGATTGTGGGAGAGTTGGAAAAACATCTCATCAATTAGAAACAGAAATGTGGTGAAGGTAAAAGGGAACTCCACCGTTTTTGTTTGTTTTGTTTCGTTTTGTTTTGCCCTGCTGAGTGAGACACACAGAAGATTCTACTAAGTTTCAACTAAGTTGCTAGACTCAAACACTGGGAGCCTTTGAGAATGCCACAGCTAGCCTCCAACCATTATTTTAAAATGTTCAATTTGATTTAAATGTTTGATTTTTATATGTCAAAATTGGCTCCTATTTCTTCTTTGGGTTTTCTAGTACAAAACTGACAAATCAAGTTAGAAAATCTTCACGTGAATAACAGCTAAGCATAAAAAAAAAAAAAAGCTCTGATCACAGGGGATTGTTATTTCCCTGGCACACAAACTACGATGGGAATTGCTATAAAACTACAATACAGAGCTAGCTTGTCATTTGTGTGTGTGTGTGTGTGTGTGTGTGTGTGTTTGTGTGTCTGTGTATGTGTATACTCACATGTTGTGCTGTATTTCAATGAATTTGCGTCATTGCATAGCTTTTCATTAGTGTGTGTACATTTGTGTGTGTACATCTGTATGTGTGCACTCACTTAGACTATGTTTTAATCAATCTGGTTCAGCAAAAACAGTATCAGAAGATCATCTGAACACATTTTTAGGTAAAAGTTACATTCTTTTGAATAGCATAGAAGTTAGAAACACTGTAAGAAATGAATATAAAAGAAAAAATCAAAATCTAGAAAAAGAATGAGCAAAATCTATTCGATAGTAAAATACTAAACTTTAAAATACAAAGCACAGGCCAGGCGCAAGGACTCATGCCTGTAATCCCAGCACTTTGGGAAGCCGAGGCAAGCAGATCACCTGAGGTCAGGAGTTCGAAACCAGCCTGGCCAACATGGTGAAATCCCATCTTTACTAAAAATACAAAAATTAGCCGAGCGGTGGTGGGAGCCTGTAATCCCAGCCACTCGAGAGGCTGAGGCAGGAGAATTGCTTGAACCCGGGAGGCAGGGGTTGCAATGAGCCGAGATCATGCCATCGCACTCCAACCTGGGCAACAGAGTGAGACTCCGTCTCCAGAAAAAATAATAATAATAATAAAATAAAACACAGAGCACAGAAAAAAGAGTACAGAAAAAAATACAAACCACCAAGGTTCAACTTATCACATTCATCTATTCAACAAATATTTACTGAGTGCTACTGTATGCCAGGCACAGTTCTGGCCTCTGTGGATATAGCAGTGGACAAAAGAGACAAGAATTCCTGCCCTCATGGAATTTACATCCTGGAAGGTGGGGAGGGAAATAGATAATAGACAAATAAATAAATTATAAATATATTAGAGACACAGAAGTGCTGTGGAAGGAACCAAAGCAGAGAAGAAGGATAAGGAGTGGGGGTGAAATTTGTCCCCAACACTTGGAACAGTTCCTGGCACAGAGGTTTCAAACACATGTGTTTGAAAAGGCAGAAGTTCATAGCTAAGTGCCTTAGTCTCAAGACCGAGTTTAATATTGGAAATTTTACAGACTTACTATGTGTTTATTGTTTCCATTAGCACCTCAGGGGTGCTAACAAAGCTTTAAAAAGACAAGAGTTCTAACTTGGAACAAAATTTTGATGTATTTCTATCAGTTTCTTGGAAATGAGGACCTAAACAAGTTGTTACTGAGTGACAAAGAAGTTTTGTTTGTTTTGTTTGTCTATTTTGTTTTGTTTTCTTTTTTAAATCATCAGGAATAAAGTGTATTCTGTCTCTTTTGCCTTTGGGGCATCCTTTCTCCCATGTCTACACTATCTACATGTCTACAATATCTACACTTTGATTTTTCTTTGAAGAACTGCCTTTCCCCATTCTTTGTCCATGTGGCTCCAGTGGGGATCAGGAGGGGAGAAGTGACCTGGCCTAGCCAGTAAGCCTATTTCAACTCCTTGGCCAGAGGATTTGGTTCAGGTGTGTTGCCCAGTAGAAGCCACTGGAGCCCTGAAATTCTGCTGGTGCTACTGGAAAAGAGGTGTGTCCTCTTCTCTGGATGTTTTAACTTTGCATGATGTAAGCCTAGGGTAGCCAGGGACCAGCTGGGGGAAAGATCTGCTGGAAAGTGAGGCCAACAGGAAAGAGGCAGAGCTGGGGACTGGAGAGAGTCCCAGTGACATTATATGGGTACTTCAGAAGAGATCATTTTAATTTCATTGAGCCAATAAATTCCCTTTGATTGTTAAATAACTTTTCCATCAGCATATTTATGAGTTTGTTTATTCAGAAAATATTTTCTAAATACCTAACATATATTCAAGGAACTGTTTTAAATGTTGGCAATATAGCACTGAACAAAACAAAGCCTCGCCCTCATAAAGCTTATATTGGTGAACAGATAACAAATAAATACATCTATGAACATTTAATGTCATGCCAAGAATTGTGACCTGTAAAGAAAAAGAAGACACGGTTATGGGAGAGCAAATATTGGGGAACAGTTTAGAAAGAAGAGCTAGGGAAGGCCTCTCTGAGCAGAGACCTAAATAAGTGAGGGATAAAAAACCCCTCTAAGTATTTATAGAAGGTTATTTTAAGCACAGGGACAAAAAGTTCAAATTAAGAAGCCAACATGCTCTGTATATTTGAGGGAGACACAAGGAAGCCAGTGTGGCATGGCTTCCACAAGGAATGACAATTATTCTTTCAGTGACCCTCTGAACCCACCATTTGTTTGACCTTCACCAAATATAGATAGAAAGTATGCAAAGACATGACAACACTGAGTCACCATTAAATAAACAGATAGTAAAACTTTCTTTGACTTAGGCTTATGACTAAATCTTCAAGAAGTGCCCTTCATCTGGGGTTGCCCACAAGGCCGGAGAGTCTGATGAGGCTACTCAGACACTCCTGGTTGAGTATTTAATCACTGCAAGATTTTGCTCCTTGCTTATCTTACCGCTGCCAATTTTATAACAACTCTGAGTTTTCAGCAATTGTTGTATTCATCATTTTGTTTTCTGGCCTTTCTCAGTTACCTATAAAGTGTAGAGAGGGTAATAGACGCAGAGAGTCTTGCTTGGAATTTTGTGAGAGAACACAGCATGTGGGGATGAGGTGCTTGGTAAAAATTAGCGGGTACTGAGTGAAGTGAAGAAGATACAATCAATAATTCTTTGGCAAGAGGATAAAATACCCAATGTTTTCATATTATCTTCTCACCTTTCTCCCTAAAAGGCAAAGTATTAAATTTTGATTTAATGCAGCCACCACAAATCACTACAGAACACCAAGTCGTATGTAGGACAGTCCTCCCTGTGGTCCTTCTCTGTTAACACCACCACCTACAAGTCATTCTCAGCATTTTAGTAGGTAGTCACATCCTGCTTATATAATGGAGAAAGTTCTATTTCTTGTGTTTGTTTTGTGAACTGAACTAAATTATAAAGAGGAATTGATTGAAATTCAATGACTCTCTCAAAAATGGCAGAGTCCAACTGTCAGAGTCAAAGATTGAAATCTAAATGCTCTGTGTTACTCTAAGCACCTGAATTTTCATTCTAATTGTTAGATATTTTGGACTCATTTCAGGTATTAATTTATCAGTAAAAGTGTTTCCCAATATGAATAACTTGTTCCTCAGTCAAATAAGTTGGGAAGATGCTGACTTAAAACAAAGTTAAATGGACCATACTCAATGCTAAAAGACTGAAAACTCTCTCTCTAGGGTGAGGAACAAGACAAGAATGCCTGCTTTCACTACTGCTGTTCAACATTGTACCGGAAGTTCCAACCAGAACTATTAGAAAGGTAAAAGAAATAAAAGCCATTCAAATTAAAAAGGAAGTGGTAATGATATCTCTATTCACAGGTGATATGATTCTATACATAGAAAATTCCAAAAAAGGATGAGTTCATGTTCTTTATAGGGGCATGGATGAAGCTGGAAAACCATCATTCTCAGCAAACTAACACAGGAACAGAAAACCAAACACCGCATGTTCTCACTCATAAGCGGGAGTTGAACAATGAGAACACATGGACACAGGGAGGGAAACATCACACACGGGGGCCTGCTGGGGCATGGAGGGTTAGGGGAGGGATAACACTAGGAAAAATACCTAATATAGATGATGGGTTGATGGGTGCAGCAAACCACCATGGCACATATATACCTATGTAACCTGCACATTCTATACATGTATCCTAGAATTTAAAGTATAATAAAAAATAATAATAAAAAAGAAAAACCAATGAACTAGAGGAAAAATTTTTTTAAAAAAGAGAATTCCACAGAATTTGTAAGGAAGCTACTAGAGCTAGTAAACAAATTCAGCAAAGTTTCAAGGTACAAGATCAACACAAATATTAAGTTCGCTGCAATATATCATCAATAAATAACCCAAAAAGGAAATAAAGAAAAACAATGCGGCCAGGCGCGGTGGCTCATGTCTATAATCCCAACACTTTGGGAGGCCAGGGTGGGCAGATCACCTGAGGTCAGGAGTTTGAGACTAGCCTGGCCAACATGGTGAAACTCTGTCTCTACTAAAAAATAAAAAATAAAAATAAAAATAAAAAAATTAGCCAGGCGAGGTGGCGGGCACCTGTAATCCCAGTTATTCAGGAGGCTGTGGCAGGAGAATCGCTTGAACTCAGGAGGTGGAGGTTGCAGTGAGCCGAGATCGTGCCACTGCACTCCAGCCTGGGTGATAGAGCGAGACTCCATCTCAAAAGAAAAAGAAAAGAAAAGAAAAGAAAAGAAAAGGAAAGAATACAAAAGCTCTGTGTAATAGTCACTAAAATACTTAAAAACAAATCTAAACAAGGTTTATGTTTATTACTAAATATTTAGTATTTAGTAATTAAATACTTAGGAGTACTTAGGAATAAATCTTAACTAATTAGAAATTAAATACTAATGATAAATATAAAGAAAGAAGTAAAAGACTCATATACTTAAAACCACAACATTGCTGAAAGAAATTTAAGAAGACTTAAATAAATGGAAAGACATTTCATGTTCATATATAGGAAGAGTTATATTGTTAAGAGGTCTATAATACATAATATGATCTATAGATTTAGAGCAATCACTATCAAAATTCCAACAGTCTTTTTTTTTCAGAAATAGAAAAGCTAACTCTCAAATTTATATGATATTGCAAGAACCCCTACGTAGTCAAACAATCTTGAAAGAGGAGAATGAAGTTGGGGCACTCACATTTCCTGACTTCTAAACTTACTACAAAGGTACAGTAACTAAAACAGTGTGGGACTCACATTTCAACAGTGAGATAGACCAATAGAATAGAACAGAGAGCCCAGAAATAAACTCTTACACATATAAATCAATTAATTTTTGACAAAGATGTCAAGACCATTTAATGAGGAAAGGATAGTATTTTCAACAAATGGTTCCAAGAAAACTGAATATCCACATGCAAAATGTGAGCTACATATATATCTAGCATATACAAAAATTAACTCTAAATATATCAAAGGCTTCAAACTAAATAGCTAAAACCATAAAACTCTTAGATGGGGACAATGGGGAAAATCTTTGTAACATTGGATTTGGTAACAATTTCATGCATTTGACACCAAAAGCACAGATAATGAAATACATATATATATAAACACATATATATAAAAACATATATATATATAAAATGTGGATTTTATCAAAATTAAGAATTTTTTATGCATCAAAGCATACCATCAAGAAAGTAAAAAGACAGCCTACTGAATGGGAGAAAATATTTCTAAATTATATACTTAATAAGTGATGGATACTCAAAATATATATTTTAAAACTCCTACAACTCAACCACAAAAGTCAAACAACTAGGTTAAAAGTAGATGAAGGACATGAATAGACATTTCACCAAATATGATATACAAATGTCCAATATAATCATGAAAAGATGCTTATCATCATTAATCATTAGAAAAATGCAAGTCAAAATGACAGTGGATAGCACATCACACCTACTAGGATGGCTATAATTTTAAAAGGGAAAAAATTTTTTAAAAAAAATTTTTTAAAAGGCAGGTGTTGGCAAGGATGTGGAGAAATTGGAAGTCTCATAAGTGCTGGTGAGAATGCAAAATGGTACATTTTCTGTAGAAAACAATGTGGCAATTTCTTAAACAGTTCAAATAGAACCATCATATGACCCACCAATTTCTCTCCTAGGTGTATATCCAAAAGAATTAAAAGCAGGGACTCAAAGACATTTGTGCACTGATGTTCATAGCATTATTCACAATGACCAAAATGTGGAAACAATTCAAATGCCCACCAACGCATAAAGGGATTATGCACACGATAGTATATTATTCTGCCATAAAAAGGAATGAAATTTTGATATATGCTACAACGTGGATGGTCCTTGAAAATATACATAGTGTAAGAAGCCAGACACAAGATAAATATTGTATAATTCTACTTATATGACGTATGTAGAATAGACAAATTCAAAGAGACAGAAAGTAGAGAAGAGGTTACCAGGGGCTGGGAGGCAGAAGGAAAGGGAGTCGTGGACATAGAGTTTTTGTTAAACATGATGAAAACATTTTGGGTAGGATACTGGTGATGGCCACACAACATTGTAAGTGTATTTAATGCCACTAAATCACATACTTACAACTGGTTAAGATGATAATTATGTTATATATATATTTTTCCACAATAAGACATTTCAAGGAATTTCTTTTCTCAGAGGCTTTTTTATGAATTGCCAAAAGGGGGAAATATATGATACAACGTAATTGTTGCAGAAAATTTTATATGAATGTCATGATATATACTCTGTGAAATGTTGGTCATCTACAACAAATCTATAGAACAGTGTGTTTACTTGAGGCTTTAACTGCATGAAAAATGTTCAACCTCCCCCACAATAGAAATAATGCAAGTTAAAATTATAATGAGATACCATTTCTTAAGCTAAGCTACCATTGACAAATGTCAAAATTAAAATAACACAGTATGTTGTTAAGCTGTGGGAAAATAGGCATGTTCATATAATCTTTGGAATATAAATTGGTATGAGTTCTACAAAGGATAATAGGCAATGTATACCAAAACACAAATGAATACTCCCTTTGATTAAGCAATTTTATTGTAAGACTTTGTATTTTATATATATTTGTATATGTGTGCAACTGTATAGATAATGCACATAGAGTTATGTACATACTAAGTTACCATTCTTTATATAATTTATAATGTACATATAAGCTACTGCTTTATGCTTTGCAATAGTAAATATTGAAAACAACCTAAGTATCCATAACTAGGTCTGCACAAAGGAATTTTAGAATAGCTATACAATGGTATACTATGTAACTAAAAAAAAAAAAAGAAAAGGAAAAAGGCATTCCATTTGTGACAGGGATTAATTTATAGCAGACCAAACCTCCCACTAATAACAACCAGAATAACCAGATTAAAATGAAATTTGAAGGCAACAGAGTATTACCAGGGTAGCCAGAACTTGAAGGGCCAAGATCTTTAAGAGATGGGAAACTGAGATGGCTCAAAATTGAACAGGCAAAGAAGCTGAGAAAAGGAGAAAAAGAGGCTGCTAAGAGACAGAGAAACGGAGAACAGCTTTTAGAAATCTCAAGATCTAGTGAGAAAAACACACTGGAATTCAGGGCCACTAAGATATCCAGGAGTTGAGGAGCTAAGAGAAAGGAAGCAGATATGAGACTGAAAATTTGCAGCTTTTCCCCTTGAAGCATTTGCAGATTCCTGATTTCGACAGCATAGAAGAAACAAGAGAAGCTTGTCGTTCAAGAGAAGCTTAGAACAAGAGAAGCTTAGAAGAAAGTGGGAACCAAGAAGTTTAGAGCTTTTGGCAGTTTCACAATGCTAGGAAGATATTTTCATTGATGTTTAGGACTGTCTGAAAGACAGCGATAAACACCCCAAGTTTTCGTTTGGGGTCCCTTAGAATCACAACCTACGAATTAGAGAAAGCAGAAATAGACCAAGGATTACAAAGTCTGAAACACAACCTTAAAACTGTTTAATCCCTGATTGGAATAGGGTAATTTTCCCTATTCTGCCTGTCACAAGCTAAACTCATAGAGAAAGATGTCAATATTTCATACACAATGTCTGCCATACAATTTATTCTTTTCTTCCAAAAGAGAAAGAATAGAACAGAAAATAAACAATAGGAATAAATCTAAAAGTGATCCAGACAACTGACTTTTCATAAACAGGCTTTAAAATGACTATTGAAATCATGTTTAATAAAATAAACTAAACAATTAAAATAATCAAGTTGAAAATCTAGAATGTAAAAATAAACATTTAGTCTAGGAACTCAATAGGTGGATTAAATGTTAAATTTGACACAACTGTACAGAGGATTCGTGTTTTGGAAGGTAGGTCAGTAGAAAAGATAAGAAATATTTTATAATGATAAAAGTGTTAGTTCATCAAGATTATGAAAAAAGCATAAGAGAAGCTTAAATATATAAAGCAAAAATCAATAGAACTAATAAGATAGAGAAACCCACAGTTTGAGTTTAGACTGAGATCCTTAACATACCTCTCAGTAACTGATAGAGAAGCAGACAAAAGATGAGTAAAAATTAGAAATTTTGAACAAAGTGGTATAAAAATGTGAAACCAATAACTATACACATAAGCAGAAAATATGTATGATTCTCAGCCTGTGTTTGGAACACTTACCAAAGTGACCATATGCTGTACTATAATCAAGCCGAGTATGTTCTCTGATCACAGTGGAATCAAGCCAGAAATTAGTTATAAAGAACCCACAAAATCTCCAAATGTATGGAAATTAAGAAGTACTCTTTGACATAACACAGGATTAAGGAAGAATCTCAATGGAAATTTTTAAAAATGTTAGACTGAAATAATAAAAATATACCAAGTCAGATCTTGGGGAATACATGTAGGGTCACTATTTAAAAGAAATCTATAGCCTTAAATGCATGTTTTAAGAAATAATAAAGACTGAAAATAAGTAAGTGAAATATTAGTCTCAAAAAAGTATAGAATAAGAGCAAATTAAACCAAAAGAAGAAAGGAAACATGTTAAATGAGAACAGATACTGATGAAATTGAAAAATAGAGTTAATCAGCAAGGTCAAAACTTGGTTCTTTGAAAAATCTAATAAAATTGATAAGCCCCTAGTAACATTGAGTTTTTTAAAAAGAGAGAGAAAAGGCACAAATTACCAATACTAGAAATAAAATCACATTACAGATTCAATAGACTTCAATAAATAAACAGGATATTATGAATAACCTTTTGTCAATAAATTTGAATCTTTAATTGAAGTGACAAACTGCTAGGAAAACAAAAGTTACTAAAATTAACACAAGAAATAGAAAATCTGAAAAGATCTGTATTGATTATAGAAACTGAATCCATAAAAAATAATTCTGATATGAAATCTTCAGATCAAGAAAGATATTTTGGTAAAT